>NW_007377802.1:14284-109666 GCF_000475195.1 Diaphorina citri | reverse complement strand
AAAAAAATTATGGACACCCTAGTCATTGCGCGAAATAGGTGGGAGGAACTTGTGGAAGTGAATACATAATATGTACGGGTATACCAGCACTACACCTCCCATTGAGGAAGCCCTCAATGTCCTTAACCCGCATATCATCAATCTTTTTTTTTTTTTTTTTAAGAGGTTTGACAGAGGGAACTTTAACTGCTATGGTCTTATCGTCCCGAAATCGAGGAGAGAAGGAAGACAGGATAGGAGAAAGCCAGCCGTTCCGAGAACGAACATTATCCCATCAGGATAAAATCCGCCCCGGGCGGGAATCGAACCCGCGGCCTAGCGCTTACAAGGCAGACGCACTACCAACTAAGCTAAGTAGGCTGGCATGTTTATGATTAAATTTGAATAAAAATTGTGACGGTGTTGTGACGACCAAGAACAGATGGTGTGACCACGTGAGAAAGGACATGGACTTGCGGTCAGACCGCCTGACAGACCTGGGTCTGAAGCTTTTCCCCGCCACACACATTCAATGGCAATAAAAATTGTGACGGTGTTGTGGCGACCAAGAGCAGATGGTGTGACCACGTGAGAAAGGACATGGACTCGCGGTCAGATTGTCTGACAGACCGCTGCACGTTGTTTGTCCGTGAGTGGTTAGCTTAACCGCTAGGTCACGGTTTCGATTCCCGCCCGAAGTGAACTTTATCTTGAACAGACAAGGTTTGTTCTCGGAACGGCTGGCTATGGTACTCTGGTTTAATGGCCCTTAAAAAAAAATCTCTTGCTTACTACAAGATTACAGGCCTAACGGCTAACGGCCCTTATTAACACAATAAAGATCAGTGTGACAATAGTTATATACACACCAGAAGTTAAAAATACCCAAGTACCTACTTATTAAAATAGGTACTCAAAAACAATATTCAAACAAATTCTATAATCTATCTATCAACAAAAGAAAATTCAAGGAAACTTACGACTCCAATCAAACTAGATTTGAACAGACTATCCATCCTATCGGAAAAAATCACCAAGGGAAAAAAATCTACCAATAAATTGGTAAATAGTATTAAAAAAAAACTGCGTAATAGGACGATTATGTCTCCTTGAAGATGAAAAAATTAATAAAATATATTATTAACCAATAGATCACGTAAGATTCTTCTCGTAAAACTCGTATTAAACACTCAACGCTGACTATAAACTGACTAACTGACTGATCTGAACTTAAGAACTCAAGTGGTAGTAGTAGTTACCAAACCAAGTAGTAAATGGTTGTTACTAAACCAAACACTCGTATAGTGAAAGTTCTGCGCGGACAAGGACCTCCACCTAACCCTTAGAGCTCCATTATTATGTGGTCAAAATCTCAAATAAATGAGGATAAAATTCAATGCCTCGGCTGGGATCGAACCCATGCCCTCCTGTTTACCAGGTGAGCGTCTTGACCACTACGCTACCGAGGCAGACCACCGAATATTTAACAAGCGTAGTGAAAGTAAGACTAACAAATTGCAGGTATCAAGGGGCTAAGAACCCCTCTCAATAGTCTGCGACAGCACGTTGATCGCATCAGCTCCCAATGGAGGAGTTGCCATTGGGAAAATATTTTTAATACTGATGGAACTTCTGATGTGTGTCTCTTCTCCTATAGCTCCTGATATTGTTTACTGGTGATAGATTTACTCCCACTCCTGTCAGGTAGTCAGGTAAATCTTAATCTTTCCTTGAAGTGATGCCAGATTGCCAGGATTTTGTCTAGGCTATAGCATCTAGCTCCGATAAAAAGTTCAGCCGGTTACATGACTTGCCCTATTATAGGGCAAGGAAAGTCAAAAGGCACATCTCTGTCTGCACAGAAGAATCTTGGGAACATTGTGGCATATGAGGAAATATCAGGGGAGATAGAAGGGTAGCAAAGATCCAGGTAAAATAAGAATCTTCTGGTTTACCAATATGCGGACTGGTTTGGAAAAAGCTCGGCAGAAATTTTCAAACCTATCTCCAAGAAGTAAAGCTTTAATTGTCTATTTTTTTACATATCCCGTTTTAGAGATGCATTATTTCTTTTGTGGCTAACCCATGGAGTCCTACATTAAAAACGCAGCAAGTATAGGTAATACATAACGACATTTATTTCAAATATTTATTTATTTAGGTAAAATATAATATGTACATATCTAACTCTTCTTGTTCACAATCTCATTGGTTGATAGCATTAGTCTTGGTTCATCTTCTCTAGTCTCTTCATTTCCATGTAGCATTCACATCACTTCTTGCTTGTGCATACTTTTTCAGGACTCTAAGTTTTTAGGCTGTTTTGAGTTTCCAACTGGTAACTTTCATTTCATATGTAGTTCTTGGATTTGGAGTTTTCAAATGCAATTTTTTACGATAGTTCTTTTTTAATGATTTTTTTTTCTTTCACATATTCTGAAATGACAAGAAGAATTACTCCCCCCCCTTTCCCATCCCCTTCAATAGTTTCCCTCCCTTATCGACTTCCCAGTCTAGATCCGTCCATAGCAGTCATATGGTCACGGTCTTGGTTAGAGAGAGGTCAGGCCTGTCATCTAACCCTGGGTTTTGTGAGAACCAGTGCCAGGTCAACCCTGGTCAAAGGTGCTATCTCTCCAAAACCCTTTACCCTGAGCTTTGTGAGAACCAGTGCCAAGTCAACCCTGGTCAAAGGTGCTATCTCTCCAAAACTCTTCAATATCAAATGCCCTCCCAACCTAACTAAGAAAGGTGCCAAGTCAACCCTGGTCAAAGGTGCTATCTCTCCAAAACTCTTCAATATCAAATGCCCTCCCAACCTAACTAAGAAAGAAGTGCCAAGTCAACCCTGGTCAAAGGTGCTATCTCTCCAAAACTCTTCAATATCAAATGCCCTCCCAACCTAACTAAGAAAGAAAAAACAAAGTCCCTTAACAAGAAGAAACCCCTAGCTAACCAACTTGCACTCAGTCACTCACGGTATCAGTAAACCTTACCGAAGTACGACTTACCGAGAGGAGCCGGGGTGCCACCCCCAGACCCGCTATGAGTTTCCCCATAGGGGCTGACCGGCCTTGGCTTTTGAGTTTCTTTTTTTATTCCGAACGAGGTTGAAAAGTCTGGAGAACCGGGACCCAAACAGGGCGGAGTCCCGGAACGACACCGTGCTTGTTACCACACGGATACAAATCCAACTAGAAACAGTCCTCGTGCAAGTAAAGAGTTGGTCTAGAAGACCTTAACGTGCTAGCCACTAGGACCCCAAACCTGACGGTCTGAGGTCAGAAGCGTGGGTTCGCAACGTTGTAATGATCTGCCATAGGGCGTCTCGACATGGCAGATCCAATCCGACTTTTTAAAATGCAGAGGTAGCTCTAAGTTCAGAGGTTGGATTCCAGAACAAGTAAGGTGGATATCGCCTTACCTGACTTTGTTTCACTGTTGGAGGAAGCACTGTGCAATATAGCTTCCATGGATATCGCCTTACCTGACTTTGTTTCACTGTCGGAGGAAGCACTGTGCAATATAGCTTCCACTTTTAGAGATTTTCTACCATTGCACATGTGACATGTTTGGCAACAATATTTTTTTGCTGTCACATTGATCTGGACACACTATAACTACTATAAGTAGGTAGGTATCTAGGTTGGAAAAAGGGGGAATAAAATATTCTAGTCGGTTGGTAGGTAAGTACTGTAAGTAGGTACTTAGGTACTCGTCACTAGAATATTCCATTCCTCCTCTTTTATCCAGGCAAAAACCCTCCTCCTTTATCCAGGCTTGGGACTGGCATAAGTGGTGTGCTATTTCTAGCATCCACTTATGGCGGAGTTACCTCATGCCTTCCTCATTATAGTGGTGCAATATTAGACTGTTGACATAAAGGGCCTAAATGTCTTTCCTACTTCGACACTATTCGACAGACTAAATAAAGCTCTACATATCCTTCGATTTCTCTCGATGAAGTTTCTTGTAACTTGATTTATTGATCATCTTGTGAATATGTGGGAAATAATCCACAGTGGTAGCATTCACATCTTAATCAACTCTAAAGTTCATTTCACCTTCATTTTGTTTGAAATTTCAATATTTCAACCTACCTTGGTTAAGTACCCATAGGTGGAGACATACCAAACGTATCAAGATACAGTTTCGTTGTTGCTAAGATACGGTTTCGTTGTTGCTATGTTGCTATTAATCCCATTGTGAGATAGTTTTTTTTTATATAGAATTATTACTCCCAGAGAAAGTCGCGTGTAATTCACACCACGGTAAACTTTGACCGGAATACCGGCTTGCAATAGAATAAGAATAGGTACTCTTGTGATGTATGTATATCTATAGAGCTATCAGATACCAGAGTACATAGCTATCATGGGAGAAATGAAGAAATAGATCTTGTAGAGGTACCTATAACTTACCTATCTACAACCTGATGTTGTAGATACCCATGGTACCTACTGAACTTTGTGATTACGACCAGGTAGTCCTTTAAGTCGAACCAAAGTGTATATCGATTAACAAGTAGGTAACAATGGGGAGATAGTATTTCGATTGTAAAGTGGGTAGGTACTATTAATTTTTTGGCCTCAGAAAAAACAATAAAACAGAATGATCAACATAGTATGTTAGAGTTTAGATGCAATATTGTGATCAACAAACTGTTGGTGGATCTGTATATATATATCAGAGGAAACATGCTCATATATTATATTTTATATCTTGAGACACCCTGTACACAACAAGATATTTAAAAAAGAGGTATGGGGAACTGTAACTGCTAAGGAAGTTCTTATCGTCCCGAAATCGAAGAGAGAAGGAAGACAGGATAGGCGAAAGCCAGCCGTTCCGAGAACGAACCTTATCTGTTTAGGACAAGGTTTGCCTCGGGCGGGAATCGGCGACCTTGCGCTAATGCGCTTACAAGAAAGGCCCGCGAGAGAAAGGCAGTAGGGGTCTTTACAAGGCAGGCGAGCGAGAACATCAGGGCTGGTTATCGTGTGAACGCGCCCTTAGCTTTATTTGCAAAGTCATTTATTTTGATTAGTGAATTTTTTTTTCCAAAACTCCATGTTACCCCCTTATAAAAGCTTTCCTCTTCCTTCTCCTCCTCTTCTTCTTGGTTCTTCTTCTTCTCCTCCTTCTTCTTCTTCTTCTTCTTCTTCTTCTTCTTCTTCTTCTGCTTCTTCTTCTTCTTCTCCGCCTCCTCCTCCTTATTCTTCTTTCATGTTAATATTCTTTCGCTTCTAAATGTTCTAATGCTACTCTAATGTTCAATTCTATTCTACTCTATTCCATTCTATTCTATTTCATATTATCTAATGCTGTGCTTCTAACAAACATAATATCATACACACCCCGTGTTTCCGACAATTCTGACATCTCTCTCTCTCCCTCTCTCTTCGTTCCTATTATCCTTTCTTTTTCTCTTACTTTCTTCCTGTCTCTCTTTGTCTTTCTCTTTTCGTCTCTCCTCTTTGCTCTTCGTTTCTCCGTTTCTCTCTACCTTTCCTTCCTTTGAATTTGATTGTTAGCTTACACCTTAGGACTCAATATTGTTCTACCAAGCTCCTATTCAAATAAAGACCTAAATGTTGAAAAGATTAAGTAAAACCATGTAAAAAGTCATCTGAAGGGATCACGTCAGAATTTTTGGAGACTTAAGAGCCTTTATTCACACATGAGCACATTTGAAATTTTATTGATGACGCTAAAAAAAGAGGGGAAAGGAGGGGAGGAAAAAATTTAGCCAAAAAATCTGAAGAAGCTAAACACAAAATGACGAGTTTTAATTTCATGCAATTGTTTACATTGGCATTGGTCGTATTGATGTTACTGCTGCTGTTATTATTATCGCTGCTATTGTTATTGTTGTAGACATTGACATTGGGCGTATTGTTGCTCTTGCTTTGGTTGCCAACAGACACATTCCTATCTTCTTCACTCGTTTCTTCGATCGTCGAGTAATTATCATGTAGAAAATTTGTTCGCCCGGGCCCACCGGGGTCTTCTTTACAAGGACTAGAATCTTTCCGATGTGAGTTCTTGTCTATTCTGTTTGAGCTTTTCGATTTGTCTACATGGTCGCTATCGTTGAGCTTGGCATTTGTACTGATATCTTCACTTCTGGTTTGATTGTCTTGGTCCTCTCTTTCATTCACGCAAAATCTGTCACTTACATCCACGCTTTCGTTAAGTCTTTCATTTAGACCACTTCTTTCGTTTGGACCTCCTTTTTCACCTATTCTATCACTAATGACACTACCAAGTCTTTCATTTAGACCCGCTCTATCGCTTGGACCTCCACCTAATCTATCACTAACACTATTATTGCTTTGATTCAAAAACGAATTCCCATCTGTTTCACCGTCTCGCACGTCAATGTAGAAACACGAGTCAAACGTGTTCTGTTTCATATACTTGTACTTCTTGTGGGCGCTCAGCCTTGTGGCGTCCTCCATGGTCGAATCTAGGCTCAATATCTGGCTGAGTATTTTGTTCTGAGAGGTTTGCGACTTCCCGGGGGCTTGCGATTTCCCGGCGTTTCGCGGACTTCGGTGCAGCTGTACCGCGTGTTCCTGAGAGGTTCGCCCCGGCCCCGGGGATGTTTGCAGACTTCGGGAGGAGTGGTTGCTGCGGGCTTCGGTGGGGGAGAGGTCGATGGTGGTGGACGGTCCAGTTCGTCCGTACAGGATGAGGTTTTCGTCCAGTCTGTTGAATAGAGATATTGGGAATGAGAAGGTTTAGTGGTAGGTATAACAGAATTCAAGAGTTGTTACATATTGTTGAGACTTCATTGCAACGGTCAAATCGGTCAATACATTAATTAGCAACAGCAACGAGTGTCCATGATAAAGTACCTGGCCTCCGGAGGAGCGGCCCCCTTGCTCACCGACGGCCGAATGAGGGGCGGGGGCTTCTTGAGCTTTTCGATGATGTCTGGAAAAAATAAGTCAGAAAAGATGTTAATTTAATTTTTAAAAATAAATGTAAAAATTCCTAAACCTAACCAGGATTTTACACCTATCAGCTTCTGACAAGAGGATCTGTCAACTCAAAGACCCATAAACGGGAATGTGGAGCGGTTTTAGGTACATTATATTACGGATTTATACTACCTATTCTAAAGAATTTCGATTTGTGTGGGGGTCTCAAAGTCCTTCTGTACTCTGTAGTAGCAACACCGAACATCCCGTTTAGAATGGGTACTAACTTGCCCTAATGCCCACCACTCACGCCCAGACAGTCTGTTTGGCCTCCGGAGGAGCGGCCCCCTTGCTCACCGACGGCCGAATGAGGGGCGGGGGCTTCTTGAGCTTTTCGATGATGTCTGGAAAAAAGAAGTCAGAAAATCAGAAAAGATGTTAATTTAATCTTAGAATAAGTTACCATCGTAACTTGGGAGAGTGTTATGTATTGTAAACATTTATTAAAAATAAATGTAAAAATTCCTAAACCTAATCAGGATTTTACACCTATCGGCTTCTGACAAGAGGATCTGTCAACTCAAAGACCCATAACGGGAATGTAGAGCGGTTTTTGGTATATTATATTACGGATTTATAGTACCTATTCTAAAGAATTTCGATTTTTGTGGGGATCTCAAAGTTCCCTCTGTGGTAGCAACACCCCGTTTGGCATGGGTACTAACTTGCCCTAATGCTCGCCACTCACTCTGAAACCTTGTGATAGAGGATAGACCGTGGTCTGCGAGATAACGTGTGTAGCGGAAAAAGCTCGAGACCTAGATCTACGAGACCGCGGTTTGTCAGACAATCTGAGTATGAGTGGCGGGCAAAACACTCCCTTTAGAAAACTAGCACAGCCTGTGGAGGGTGGAGTACTAACTTACCCTCTGGAGTAAGACTCAGCATACAGAAAGGCTCGCCCCTTGAGACCATCTATCAGACCGAGGTCTGTGAGACCATCTATCAGACCGAGGTCTGTGAGACCATCTATCAGACCGAGGTCTGTGAGACCGTCTATCAGACCGAGGTCTGTGAGACCATCTATCAGACCGAGGTCTGTGAGACCGTCTTAACGTGAGTAGCGGAAAAAGCTCGAAACCTAGATACATATATGAGACCGCAGTCTGTCAGACGGTTTCAACATGAGTAGGAGGCATAACATGCCCTTTGGAATACTGGCACAGCCTGTGGAGTGTGACTATCCGTTCAGGATAAAATCTGCGACCCAGCTCGCTTTTTTTAGGGATCAAAATAGTTCTCTAATAGATAAAGGAATAGATCAAAGATTTCTTTTAGTTTTCTGAAGTTCAAACCCATTCTCGACTAGTGTTAGAGTAGACTTACCTCAACTCGCCAGATCAGGAAAGTTGTGAAGCTTGTGTTGATGTTGGCGAAGGCTGGATCAACCCCCGCGGTTGATGTTTCTGACATTTTGAATTTTCTGAACTTTTTCAAGCCCTGAAACAAAAATAAAATAGGTAAACTTTTAGTAGGTATTTAGTATGGAGATAAGATGTCCAATTCTATAACTATGAAATTTAGACCTAGCTGATAAAGCGCTAGGAAGCTTTTCCATTACATCCTTTAAGTTTCTTCCTTCCCAATCAAGCAGGCCTAGGCGTTATTATTTAACAGTGCCTTAATGTAGATAGTAGGTACCTAATTTATTTATCTTTTCTTTGTTATTTCAGATGAGATTGTCTTTGATTATTTCAGATGAACCTTGTCTTGATCCTCTTGTTTAGGTTTACGATACGGTGCAGCGGTTAAGGTACTTTTCCTCTTGAATAAGCCTCCTATTGGCATTCGTTTATTCGTTAGGCATTCTTTAGTTTGAGGTGTACACTATACAGCTCCTAGTCTTCTAATAATGTCGATTCAGCTTGCGGTTTGTAATTTTGTGTTGCGGTCCTGAGCTGTCTTCAACATTTTAATTTTTAATCAAACTGAAGATTTTTAGGTATTTTAATGTGTAAGTACCTTGCGGTGATAACTGTGTTTTTAAATATCTTTTTCTGTGATATTGTTTTTTTTTATATATGTATATTGTATATATATATAATTTTGCCTTATTTGTAATTTATGCAATTTAAGGTAGTATTAAGTTAGTATATGAGATAAAAATTGTCTCTATTCTCTTTTTGTTTCCTCCGCTTCAGTTTTTTTTGTAGATTTAGCCTAAAAGTCTTCTTTAGAAGAAATCACCGCTCACCAACAGGTCTTTCTTAATGAATTCACATGACAGATGGAATTATAGGCTAGGCAATAGGCATAGATAGATAGGTACCTACAATATATCTTGTCAGTTGCCTCCAGTCATGTCTGTTTTCCACCTTTGTCTTGGGTACTCGTAAATAAATATTACGTTCAGATTTTTGCACACACCGCACACACGTCTTTGTGGTTTTAGATCTCAAACTTAAACTTTCAAACCACAATCATCAAATAACACCTTTCTTCTGGCGAACAACTGCAAATCTCGATTATTCTGAAATTCAAGAATTAGTACTTTCGTACCTATAATTTTATCCGTGTTAATAGAGTTGTTCTACGAAAGTTGCATTTACGAGAGTGTTTGGATTCAAAAAAGGCGTATGAAATTAGATTTGTGGCTTTCAAACAAATGGCACACGTACCGTCTGTGGGATGAGAGAAAACAATATAATAGCACCTATTATTAGGTTTTAGGTAACTGTACACTGTACCTGAATTAGGTACTGGATACCCACAGGTGCATTCAGCATTAGAAGGATCAGTTATCAAAACCCAATTTGATTCCTGAATCCTGAATGCCATCACTTTCATTTGCGAAATTCTCTGACTATAAAAATGACCAAGAAGGATTTTGCAATTACCGGTAACGGAAATTATCCACTTACCTGTGCTAGTAGATTGAGAGACCTACATCTATTTCAGAATGAACAAAGGTTTCTTACCTGTTGTAATTTTAATACGGTTCGCCTGAATGAAAGTTAATACAATGAGAATGTGCATTGTAATTACTTCGGATATTACAATAATGGCATAAAAAAATAACACAACAGCGAGCGAGTGAAGTTTAATTACTTTAATGGGCGATCAGCAATCTGTAGGTATGGTAGGTTGCGAATTAGGAATATGGTAGGTTGCGAATTAGGAAATTTATTAGCTGGACCGTAATGGAAATTTTTTCTTGCAAATATAGGTGCTATTATATTGTTTTCTCTCATCCCACAGACGGTACGTGTGCCATTTGTTTGAAAGCCACAAATCTAATTTCATACGCCTTTTTCGAATCCAAACACTCTCGTAAATGCAACATTCGTAGAACAACTCTATTAACACGGATAAAATTATAGGTACGAAAGTACTAATTCTTGAATTTCAGAATAATCGAGATTTGCAGACGTTCGCCAGAAGAAAGGTGTTATTTGATGATTGTGGTTTGAAAGTTTAAAACCCTTTTCTTGAATTTTCAGAAACTCGAGCTTGTAGCAGTTCCTCCAGAACAATATGGTCGCTTCTATGAAGGAGATTCATATCTGGTGTTCGCAGCATCCGAGCCTGGAAAAAATATTGGCCCCTCTTCCAAGGTGAGTTTTAGTCCGCAGGTGCTGGGTTCGAATCCCGGCCAAGGTCAAAATGTGTCGCGCGACACGTTTCCACTATGCGATTTTTGTCGCGCGACTCTGTCGCGCGGCAAAAATCGCGTTGGTGGAAATCCACCTTTAGTAGGTTAGTAGAATTTGGAAAATTTTGAACACTTAATTTGGATACGGTGTCTCCAAACAAACAGTACCGGGGCATGGTCAAACCCACGACCCCCGCACAGCAAGGCCCTGCAACACAACCACAAAAGTTACATTCACTTCAAGACTGCTAATATCCACTAATTATTTCTACTCGAGTATGACTTAACAATCTCTCTACCAGTCTACCCCAACAACCTGCAATAAGCTACACTACACTAAACATGGTTAGACTGTGGGGTTAAAGGGACTTTTCAGTCCTATCCCAGCAGGTAGGGCGCCTCCTTTGTAAGTACTCGCGGGTGAGCGCTGCGCTCACATACGCTTTTTCCCGGTAAATTTAAGTTCCCTTGAAATTTTTGATCAGAATTTGAGAATTAGTGACCTACTTTTTTCGAAGATGTTTTGACACTGGTCTACCTGTATGAAGTCCAATCCTCAGCCGCAGGGGTGTGTAGGGTAAATGCCGAATCTTGAAGCGTCCACTGTGGTGTAAAAGGTCTAAGGCCATGGTGGCTATTTGATCTGCGTGGTCCGGGATTCGAACCGGCAACCCTCCAACTACCATGTAGGCATCGCCAATGGTTTCCACCTGTGGGAGAGAGAAAAGAAAATAAGATAATTTAATCTTTTTTTCAATCTCGTTCTAACCGTCACGTCACTTCGGCGCGGCGATAGCACGTTGAATCTACCAGTTCCCGATGGATCACGCAACGTTGTGTGTGGTTGGTATTCGGATTGGACTGGACTTTCAGTCTGTCCCTACTCACTGATCTGGTTCGGGTGAGTATAAAACCCGTGATCTCTGCATTATGGAGTTAGGGATAATCCTTTTCCCTGTATCGAGGATTGATATCCGGATGTTTGGCCATCTGGGAAATCACGTGTTGGTAATATTGCCAGCTCACTCAAGCTGGGTGAGGAGGCAGGTAGCTTGTCCCCCAACCAAGGTTTACCATCACCAAAAACTTGATGTTTAAGGTACTCGTACCTATGTACCTAACTTAACAGGCAAGTAGATTTAAATAACATTTTTTTAAAAATTATTATTATTATTTTTTATTTATTTTACCTTTTTTTGAATTACCCCTTACCTTGTAAACGTTATAAGCGTTGATCGTAGCGTCAAAACAGGTGTACAAGTCGTTCAGCAGATCCACCACTTCAAACGGTGTAGAGTAGGCGGAGATTGTGGTAAACCCGACAATGTCCGAAAAGTAGATCGTCACTTCTCGGAAGTCTTCGGGGTCCACCGGCATTCCGAGCTTGAGCTTTTCAGCCACGGAGCTGAAAATGAAGACAGATACATAAATACCTATGTGTACCTATGCGTATTTTTCTTGTTCAATCTAAGATGATTCCCCTTTCCTGAGGCCCGTTTCCCCTCTTTTAAAGGAAAATGCGAAAATTTAGTTTAATCAAGTTTAAACTAGGAGGCGTGGTAGCGCTTGTACATAAACCATTGAAAACAATAGAGGATATCAAGGCATTTGCAGCAATGCCAGCTTAAGTAGTCTTCTGCAGATTATGACGATGGGTCAGCTCCCTGGTTAGGGGTCCACTGCGCTCGCCTTGCACGCGGGAGACCCGGGTTCGATTCCCGGCGGTGTCAAGAAATTTGTATCATCCAAACTATCAGACCGAGGTCTGTGAGACCATCTATCAGACCGAGGTCTGTGAGACCATCTATCAGACCGAGGTCTGTGAGACCATCTATCAGACCGAGGTCTGTGAGACCATCTATCAGACCGAGGTCTGTGAGACCATCTATCAGACCGAGGTCTGTGAGACCATCTATCAGACCGAGGTCTGTGAGACCATCTATCAGACCGAGGTCTGTGAGACCATCTATCAGACCGAGGTCTGTGAGACCATCTATCAGACCGAGGTCTGTGAGACCATCTATCAGACCGAGGTCTGTGAGACCATCTATCAGACCGAGGTCTGTGAGACCATCTATCAGACCGAGGTCTGTGAGACCATCTATCAGACCGAGGTCTGTGAGACCATCTATCAGACCGAGGTCTGTGAGACCATCTATCAGACCGAGGTCTGTGAGACCATCTATCAGACCGAGGTCTGTGAGACCATCTATCAGACCGAGGTCTGTGAGACCATCTATCAGACCGAGGTCTGTGAGACCATCTATCAGACCGAGGTCTGTGAGACCATCTATCAGACCGAGGTCTGTGAGACCATCTATCAGACCGAGGTCTGTGAGACCATCTATCAGACCGAGGTCTGTGAGACCATCTATCAGACCGAGGTCTGTGAGACCATCTATCAGACCGAGGTCTGTGAGACCATCTATCAGACCGAGGTCTGTGAGACCATCTATCAGACCGAGGTCTGTGAGACCATCTATCAGACCGAGGTCTGTGAGACCATCTATCAGACCGAGGTCTGTGAGACCATCTATCAGACCGAGGTCTGTGAGACCATCTATCAGACCGAGGTCTGTGAGACCATCTATCAGACCGAGGTCTGTGAGACCATCTATCAGACCGAGGTCTGTGAGACCATCTATCAGACCGAGGTCTGTGAGACCATCTATCAGACCGAGGTCTGTGAGACCATCTATCAGACCGAGGTCTGTGAGACCATCTATCAGACCGAGGTCTGTGAGACCATCTATCAGACCGAGGTCTGTGAGACCATCTATCAGACCGAGGTCTGTGAGACCATCTATCAGACCGAGGTCTGTGAGACCATCTATCAGACCGAGGTCTGTGAGACCATCTATCAGACCGAGGTCTGTGAGACCATCTATCAGACCGAGGTCTGTGAGACCATCTATCAGACCGAGGTCTGTGAGACCATCTATCAGACCGAGGTCTGTGAGACCATCTATCAGACCGAGGTCTGTGAGACCATCTATCAGACCGAGGTCTGTGAGACCATCTATCAGACCGAGGTCTGTGAGACCATCTATCAGACCGAGGTCTGTGAGACCATCTATCAGACCGAGGTCTGTGAGACCATCTATCAGACCGAGGTCTGTGAGACCATCTATCAGACCGAGGTCTGTGAGACCGTCTTAACGTGAGTAGCGGAAAAAGCTCGAAACCTAGATACATATATGAGACCGCAGTCTGTCAGACGGTTTCAACATGAGTAGGAGGCATAACATGCCCTTTGGAATACTGGCACAGCCTGTGGAGTGTGACGTACTAACTTACCCTCTGGAGTAAGACTCAGCATACAGAAAGGCTCGCCCCTGACCACCACTTCCTGGATGATGATCCCAAAGCTATACACGTCCCCAGGTTGAGAACCCCTGAGTCTGTGGGCCTCGTCTCGTAACAGCTCTGGTGCGGTCCATAGCAATTCTGAGAACCGATGAAAATCTTTTTTCATTTGGTACCGATGATATATCTGCTAAATTTCTGAGGTTCTTTGTCGTAGCATCCCCATCGCGTAATGTGTCTTCTGTTGTCCCTCATCAGATGGGTGAGAGGGGACACAATACTTCTTTTTTGATCAACATTTTCTGCATGCGTTTCCAATAGGCTAACCGTACCCCTAAAGGTGGAAACACGGTACTATCACGTCTATCAGAACTATCATGAACGAAATCACCTACTATTACATACATATTATCGGAGAACTTTGAACCACATATTTCTAACTCCCTATGAGATCACTGGAGCTCACGTGACCTGATAGTTGTGTGTATCTACCTTATGTTACTGTAACAAATAGGTAATAGATTCTTTCTTGTTCCAATTTTATTTAGTCTCTCTAACCATTGGTGTGCCTTCCCCTATTGTAAAAACACACTCACCCCGGGCAGTTTTCCAAGGATAGGTAGGTATGTCAACGCCGGATCATATCTTGTTGACTTTTTGTTGGTCTAATCAATTATTTGATCTTCTATTTAGGTAATGAATTATTTTTGGCCACATAATTGACTTTTCAATTAAACATCATACCTATTTATTTAATTTACTTTGCCTTTAATAAATAATTTTAAATAATTAATTTATTTGTCTGTTTGTTTGGTTGGTTGGTTGGTTGGTTGGTTGGTTGGTTGGTTGGTTGGTTGGTTGGTTGGTTCTTTGGATGGTTGATTAATTGATTGAATGTTTGTTTGTTTGTGTTGTTTGTTTGTTTCCCAGCGGGCATCGATGACGCAATTCCGGGACGTCAGGTTACCATGGAGACGGTGTGGTACGGAGTGAAGATACCGCATACCCTGGGAGAAAGAGAATAGATGTCATAGGAGAACTAGAAGGGTTAATATAGTGTTTGGAGTTGGAGGACAAGAAGGGGTTAAATGATTATATGTGTTTTTATTTAATAGTGCGGTCAATACCCTGGGAGAAAGAGAATAGATGTCATAGGAGAACTAGAAGGGTTAATATAGTGTTTGGAGTTGGAGGACAAGAAGGGGTTAAATAATGATATGTGTTTTTATTTAATAGTGCGGTCGCCCTTTCAGATATAAACCACGCAAACGTTGCTTATCTTCAGTGATCTCTGATCGATTTCGGGACGATAAGACCTTAGCCGTTACTACTTTCTATATCAAACCTCTTTGAAAAGAATAAATAAAAATAATGCATGGCTTTCTAACGCCGGGGTCACAGGTTCGACACTCACCCGAACCAGATCCGTGAGCAGAGACAGTCGGAAGGTCCAATCCAGTTTGATCTCGTCTTGAACCAGCACATCCTCCAGGGACCCCCGACAGCAGAACTCCCACACCAAGGCGGGCCCCGTCGGGTCCCACAGGAACCCGATGAATGGGTTGAGGTTCTCGTGACGGAGCCCTTGTAACTGTTAGAATAGAATAGAATTAGAATAGAGTAGAATTGAATAGAATAGAAATAGAATGTCAGAAGTAGAATCTTAAGGTAAACTCTGTAGAGACTGGTCTTGTGAGACCAAGTCTAGCAGTAATGCAGTATAGCGAAAAAGTCTACAATGTACTGGCAGTTATTCCTGAGTTTACCTGTAGTAAATGATCCACGGATTTAGACTTTAGTTCAATAGTGTTCCCGTGCAGAGGTACAGGTTTCATTTGTACAAGGTCACCCTGTAAGAAAACAAAAGCATTTAAATTTTTGTCCATCCGGGCGTCAGATATTTCTAAAAGCAGAAAATAATCAACAGTATGTACGTACGTCTGTCAGCTTAGTTAACTTGGTGGGTAGCGTGTCTGCCTTGTGTGTGGTCACGAGTTCGATTCCCGCCCGGGGGGCGAATTTCATCCTAAACATATAAGGTTCGTTCTCAGAAAAAGCCAGCCGGGCTTTTTCCTATGCTGTCTTACTTCTCTTTTCCCTTCCAGGTTCCGCTCGCCCCTGACCACCACTTCCTGGATGATGATCCCAAAGCTATACACGTCCCCAGGTTGAGAACCCCTGAGTCTGTGGGCCTCGTCCCGTAACAGCTCTGGTGCGGTCCATAGCAATTCTGAGAACCGATGAAAATCTTTTTTTATTTGGTACCGATGATATATCTGCTAAATTTCCGAGGTTCTTTGTCGTAGCATCCCCATCGCGTAATGTGTCTTCTGTTGTCCCTCATCAGATGGGTGAGAGGAGACACAATACTTCTTTTTTGCGTTTCCACTAGGCTAACCGTACCCCTAAAGGTGGAAACACGGTACTATCACGTCTATCAGAACTATCATGAACGAAATCACCTACTATTATATTACATATTATCGAGCTAAATTTCCGAGGTTCTTTGTCGTAGCATCCCCATCGCGTAATGTGTCTTCTGTTGTCCCTCATCAGATGGGTGAGAGGAGACACAGAATTTCTTTTTTGATCAACATTTTCTGCATGCGTTTCCACTAGGCTAACCGTACCCCTAAAGGTAGAAACACAGTACTATCACGTCTATCAGAACTATCATGAACGAAATCACCTACTATTACATATTATCGGAGAACTTTGAACCACATAACTCCCCATGAGATCACTGGAGCTCACGTGACCTGATAGTAAAGGTGTTGTGGTTCTCGAGATAGAGCGATCAGTGTGTGAACTATGAAATGTGAACTGTGAATGGATCTTGTTTTTATAATATAAGATACTTTTTGTTACCATCTGTATATTTAATAAAGTTTGATCCAATTGTGTAATAATAATAATAGTAGCAGTTACAATCAATGTGGTATCTTAAGGCTAAATATTGAGAAATCACATTGATTGATCTCAGGTACCATAAGCTTTGTACAAAACAATGCAGTTACAGTTCCTCATGGCCTTCGGGGGTAAAAATGGATGTTTCGAAATTCCATTTTTAGGAATTCAATGTGAATCATTAGTGGGACCTAACCTAACCTAACCTAATCATTTGACTTTATGGAGACACTGTATGTATGTATGTATGTATGACTTACATTATAGCGAGCTTTCCGGTCCACTCTCCCCATGAGATCACTGGAGCTCACGTGACCTGATAGTAATGTGTATCTACCTTATGTTGCTGTAACAAATAGGTAATAGATACTTTCTTGTTCCAATTTTATTTAGTCTCTCTAACTCTAACCATTAGTGTGCCTTCCCCTATTGTAAAAACACACTCACCCCGGGCAGTTTTTTGTCGGGGCGGTATATTCTGGGCGTCATAAAAGGAGTTGAGGGCATAGTCGGTTATCTTGAGGACCCAGCGGGCATCGATGACGCAATTCCGGGACGTCAGGTTACCATGGAGACGGTGTGGTACGGAGTGAAGATACCGCATACCCTGGGAAGAAAAGAGATGTGATTGGAGGACTAGATGGGTTAATAGTAGAAGCTGTAGAAGAGTTAGTGTTTGGAGTTGGAGGACAAGAATGGGTTAAAATGTTAAATGATTATGTTTTTATTCATATGTACGGTCACCCCTTCAGATAGAAAAGTCCGCGGGTTCGATTCCCGCCCGGGGCGGAGACAGGGAAATGCTATTGGCTCTGGTAGCATTCTCTAAATTCCTTTTCTCCTGTGTGTGGCGTTCTAACAGGTCACTCTAGGAAAGGGGAGTGGAGAGGCGTTCCTGGAACAGACCAGAGGTCACCTTACCTGAATACGCTGAGGAAGAAGGCAGATACCAGAAGGATGATGGCCACAGGTACCACAAACGTCACTATGGGAGCTAGCCACCAAATCAGATCTGAAATCAAAGTATCGCCAAAAATCAGGGGCATTTATACTAGTGGAATTGAACAAAGAGATACCGACCTACCTACTTGTCTACCAAAAGTCCTGGTTAGTACCTAGTGTCTACACTTCTACATCATAAGAAGTAGGTTTTACAAAAAGAATAATGTTTAGTTTGGAAGGGAGGAAAAACTTTTCAAGGCAAAAGTTTGGGAAATGGGGGACACAAGAAACAAGGTTTGTATCAAATGTACTGCTTTTTGCGTGCTCTTGACGAACACGAAACTTGCAGGCGGTTTACAAGGATAGGTAGGTATGTCAACGCCGGATCATATCTTGTTGACTTTTTGTTGGTCTAATCAATTATTTGATCTTCTATTTAGGTAATTAATTATTTTTGGCCACATAATTGACTTTTCGATTAAACATCATACCTATTTATTTAATTTACATTGCCTTTAATAAATAATTAATTTATTTGTCTGTCTGTCTGTCTGTCTGTCTGTCTGTTTTTTTGGTTGGTTGGTTGGTTGGTTAGTTGGTTGGTTAGTTGGTTGATTAATTGATTGAATGCTTGTTTGTTTGATTGATTGTTTGTTTGTTTGTTAATTAATTACCTCCCGTGTCATGTGGAACATCACACCCCTCACTCCCACACTCCAGATTGCCAAGTCGGGTTTGACTTCCTGATGCTTCCCCATTGTCTTGAGCTTTGTCACCGACCAGGGATCGAACCCTCGCTCCACTGGCATCGGGCGACCTGAAGGAGAAAAAATAGATATACATTTTAATATAGGAACCGGGGCGGATTTTATCCTGAACGGATAATGTTCGCTCTCGGAACGGCTGGCTTTCTCCTATCCTGTCTTTCTTCTCTCTTCGATTTCAGGACGATAAAACCTTAGTAGTTACAGAAACATCTTGAAAAAAAAAAAAACCCTGGATCTCTAACTCAGAGGTCACAGGTTCGACACTCACCCGAACCAGATCCGTGAGCAGGGACAGTCGGAAGGTCCAATCCAGTTTGATCTCATCTTGGACCAGCACATCCTCCAGGGACCCCCGACAGCAGAACTCCCACACCAGGGCGGGCCCCGTCGGGTCCCACAGGAACCCGATGAATGGGTTGAGGTTCTCGTGACGGAGCCCTTGTAACTGTTGAAATAGAATAGAATAGAATTGGAAATACAGTTAGAATAGAATAGAATCAGAAGTAGAATCTTAAGGTGTGTCCAAACGTAGTAGATGGCCTCGCGAGATAAAACTATGTTGTCGAGTCAGTGTGGACGGTTCAGTCGACATCGATCGACGGCCGGTCGACTATGTGTAACCACACCTTTCCTATTTCTACCATAGAACCTTAACGGTGTCAGTAAATGTAGACTTTTCGCTAGACTGCTAGACTTGGTCTCGTGAGATCACTCTCTACGAAGTCTACCAAGTTCGTAAAGTAGTGTACACAGATCATAGAACGCTCTATACTCTCGGTGTACACAGTGGTTATAGTGTCCTCTATGTATTCCATTGAATTAAAAAAAAAAACAACACACACACAAAGGGAAAATCTGGAACTAGAAAGGAGAAATCTGGATAAGGTTATTCCTGAGTTTACCTGTAGTAAATGATCCACGGATTTAGACTTCAGTTCAATAGTGTTCCCGTGCAGAGGTACAGGTTTCATTTGTACAAGGTCACCCTGTAAGAAAACAAAAGCATTTAAATTTTTGTCCATCCGGGCGTCAGATATTTCTAAAAGCAGAAAATAATCAACTGTTGATTATCAACAGTATGTACATACTGGCTTACCTTATTTTATAATTGACTAGGGTTCTTTCAATTATAAAATAAGGTAAGCCATTATCTAATTTGGGTGTCTAATATGAATCTAATTAATAATAATTCCCCTTCGTTCCATAGTATGTACATACGTTTGTCAGCTTAGTTAACTTGGTGGGTAGCATGTCTGCCTTGTGTGTGCTCACGAGTTCGATTCCCGCCCGGGGGGCGAATTTCATCCTAAACAGATAAGGTTCGTTCTCAGAAAAAGCCAGCCGGGCTTTTTCTTATGCTGTCTTACTTCTCTTTTTCCTTCCAGGTTCCAGGATGATTAAGACCTTAGCAGTAGCTGTAGCGTGTCTGCCTTGCGTGTGGTCACGAGTTTGATTCCCGCCCGGGGGGCGAATTTCATCCTAAACAAATAAGGTTCGTTCTCAGAAAAAGCCAGCCGGGCTTTTCCCTATGCTGTCTTACTTCTCTTTTCCCTTCCAGGTTCCAGGATGATAAGACCTTAGCAGTAGCAGTTACAATCAATGTGGTGTCTTAAGGCTAAATATTGAGAAATCACATTGATTGATCTCAGGTACCATAAGCTTTGTACAAAACAATATAGCAGTTACAGTTCCTCATGGCATTCGGGGGTAAAAATGGATGTTTCGAAATTTCATTTTTGGGAATTCAATGTGAATCATTAGTGGGACCTAACCTAACCTAATCATTTGACTTTATGGATACACTGTATGAATGTATGACTTACATTATATCGAGCTTTCCGGTCCACCACATTAACATCGTACTGGCTACTGTCGGCCCCCACACTCCTCACACCCTGCAGACTTCCTATCAATATAGGAAAAAGAACAACGTCTTCACTTGACTAGTAACTTTGGAAACTGTAGGCAATTTTATTTCTACAAGAGATAAAAACAATTATCAAACTAAAAAACCTACAGGAGCCGACATGTTTCGTCATCTCCTGATGACATTTTCAAGGCGACTATACATCAGTTGAATTTCCTTTCTAAAACGTAAACGATTCCCATGGAGCAATTTCCTATGGTTTAGTATATTAGGTGCTAAGGGGTAGGGGGGGCTGAATGCTCCAATGCATGGAAAGTTGCCCCTAAATAGCCCTATAGGGCCCCTAATAATTTTTCCAGCTTATGACTAAGAGTTATGAGATTAGTTGAATTAGTTTAAAATGTTTTTCACAGAATTTGACCACAATAATAGTAGTAGCCTACTGCTGGAGTAAAGGGACTTTTCAGTCCTATGCGAGCAGTATAAATAAGCACGGTTATTATTATTAAGAACCCTTTCTTGCGGATGAAAAGGAGAAGAGGGAGAAAGAGAACAAGGGAGAGAAAGAGGAGGAGAGATATTGAGACGGAGGAAGAGAGAGAAATCGAGAAGATAGAGGAGGGAGAATAGGATGAAGCGAGAGAGAGAGGGCAAGAGAGGGAGGGAGGGAGGGAGAGAGAGTTTCCGAACAAATAAAACGCTTTTGTTGAAGCATACTTCAATAGAATACTAATGAGATAGTGAGATAGACAGAGAGGGAGATAGAGAAAACAACAATCAATTGATAAAACTACCAAGTAGTAAAAGAGGGAGAGAGAGAGAGGGAGGGAGAGAGAGAGAAGCAGTTCCAAAGATACCACATGGTTATTTACCTTTGTAAGTAGGTACATCCTCTTTCTAATCCTGAATCCTTGCCAACAGGTTTCTCTCTCTCTCTCTCTCTCTCTAACTTTCTTTCACTATCCTTGGTCCAAACTGGGGTCCCACGCAAACAGTGTCAAAACTCTGCCAGAAGTGGTGGAAGAAGACAAGACAGACGAAGAACTGGATAAAGAGGAAAGAGAAGAATTGGAAGACACATGTGGTGATGATGACGCAGAAGAAAAAGGTGAAGAAGAAGATAAGGCAAAGGCAAAAGGAGCAGATAATGGAGAAGCAAAAGGAGAAGAGGTATTGGTAGAAGAGGCAGAAGAAGATAAGGCAGATGTAAAAGGGGAAGAGGCATAGGACGAAGAGGATGCAGAAGAGAAAGATGAAGAAGAGCCAAAAGAAGATGAAGGAGAATGAAAAGAAACAACATGTGAACGATGAGAAGGGCCATGTGAAGAGGAAGAAGAAGAAAAAGAGGAGGAGGAGGAGGAGGAAAAGATGAAGAAGAGCCAAAAGAAGATGAAGGAGAATGAAAAGAAACAACATGTGAACGATGAGAAGGGCCATGTGAAGAGGAAGAAGAAAAAGAGGAGGAGGAGGAGGAGGAAAATGGAGAAGAAATAACGCCAGAAGCAAACGTATCATTAGTCTCAAGTGGGGACACTTTGTCCAGAATGGATTGTTGGGAAATGTCGAACTCCCCAGGAGGTGGGTTTTTGGAGGGCCGATTTTTAGTGAGATCTTCAGAAAGGAGACTTTCGGAAACAAACTCAGATACCCTCCCAACCTAACTAAGAAAGAAGAGAGAGTCCCTTAAGAAGAAGAAACTCCTAGCTACCCAACTTGCACTCAGTCACTCACGGTATCAGTAAACCTTACCGAAGTACGACTTACCGAGAGGAGCCGGGGTGCCACCCCCCAGACCCGCTATGAGTTTCCCCATAGGGGCTGACCGGCCTTGGCTTTTGAGTTTCTTTTTTTATTCCGAACGAGGTTGAAAAGTCTGGAGAACCGGGACCCAAACAGGGCGGAGTCCCGGAACGACACCGTGCTTGTTACCACACGGATACAAATCCAACTAAAAACAGTCCTCGTGCTAGTAAAGAGTTGGTCTAGAAGACCTAAACGTGCTAGTCACTAGGACCCCAAACCTGACGGTCTGAGGTCAGAAGCGTGGGTTCGCAACGTTGTAATGATCTGCCATAGGGCGTCTCGACATGGTAGATCCAATCCGACTTGTTTTGTTAGTAGAATTTGGAAAATTTTGAACACTTAATTTGGAGGTAAATAATTTCAGGAAAAATTTAATTGTGTAATAAATATTAATAAAAAAATAATTGTGATGATGTACGAGGAAGGAAAGTAATGTAATCGGGTCAAATTTTCGATAGTCAGTTTTTAGTGCCAAAACACGTTTTGAGGTCCCTAGAGCCTAATTACCAAGTTTCAGCCATTGGTCCGTGTGTCTGTCCTTCTGTCTGTCTGTAAACAAAATATCTCGAGAACGGTAAGAGCTAGAGACTTGAAATTTGGTATGTAGTGACAAAGATGCAACATAAAGATTTTGGTTAAGATAGTAGCTGCAATTGGCGGTATTTTGACCGCTTTTTGGCGGTTTTCAGCTATACTGACTAAACAGTTAGAGATATTGTAAAAGTCACAATAGATGAACACCCAAATAAACTTCATTCAATAGGATAAGGAAAGTCGTGTGATGTTCACACCAGATTTTTCTTATTTGTAGTTGACACGAGAAGACCTGAACGTAGGGTAAAGTCACAATAGATGAACACCCAAATAAACTTCATTCAATAGGATAAGGAAAGTCGTGTGATGTTCACACCAGATTTTTCTTATTTGCAGTTGACACGAGAAGACCTGAACGTAGGGTTAATACCTAGGTAGGATGTAGGCACTCATGTCTTTTTAATACACTAAATTGAATAGCCTCTGAAGTAGGGTGATTACCGTGGTGGACTTTGGATTTGGAGGTACCAAGTTCGTTCGAGTCCCAGTCAAGTCATAAAAGTAACAGAGAGTACAAATGTGGTCCTAAATAAATGAAAATGAAAAAGACCAAGAAGAAGCAGAGTATTATAGAGAGTCCGTGTATGCATGAGGAATATTAGTCCGTGTATGCATGAGGAATATTCCAGGGTCCAGGTAAAAAGTACAATGACATCAGTAACATTCATGTACCCCCATTCCATTATTTTATCAGGAGTGTTGACAGGACATCCCACGTTGATAAATGATGACGACTCACGACAAAGTGTCATAGGCTGTACAAAAATGACCCAGGTCACATGTAGGCACTCATGTCTTTTTAATAAACTAAATTGAATAGCCTCTGAAGTAGGGTGATTACCGTGGTGGACTTTGGATTTGGAGGTAGTTCGTTCGAGTCCCAGTCAAGTCATAAAAGTAACAGAGAGTACAAATGTGGTCCTAAATAAATGAAAATGAAAAAGACCAAGAAGAAGCAGGGTATTATAGAGAGTCCGTGTATGTATGAGGAATATTCCAGGGTCCAGGTAAAAAGTACAATGACATCAGTAACATTCATGTACCCCCATTCCATTATTTTATCAGGAGTGTTGACAGGACATCCCACGTTGACAAATGATGACGACTCACGACAAAGTGTCATAGGCTGTACAAACTACAAAAATGACCCAGGTCATTCTTGAATATCACGAGTCATGACATCATGACATTCTCGGCTTGAAATACGAATAAGTTCACAAGGAAAGGATTACGAGTTAGGAGTTTTTGATCTATTCCTTTATCTATTAGAGAACTATTTTGATCCCTAAAAAAAGCGAGCTGGGTCGCAGATTTTATCCTGAACGGATAAGATCCATTTTCGGAACAGCTGGCTTTCTCTTATCCTGACCTCCTTCTCTCTTCAATTTCGGGACGATAAAACCTCCGTTGTTGTCTGTCGATCGATGATCAATCGACGGCCGTCGACTATGTGCAGACACACATTTACAGTTCCCTCTAGTACAGAGATTCTCAAACTGGGGGGCGCGCCCCCCTTTTCCGTTTTGTTATTTCAAGGTATTTTAATTATGTTAAGATTGATTAATTCTTGTCAGAAATTAGTCTACCCTGCTTATTATCACTGCTGTTTCACCTTACGAGGGATTCGAATCATAAACCTCCAGTTCTGAAATTCCTCTCGCGCTAACTGCTTGAGCCACTGAGGTTGGTTCTTTTTGTTTTTTCATAAAACCTATAAATAGGTAATTTAATTACTTGAATATAAAAAAAAAAACTCAAAGTTTCAAATTCTCGTTTATTATTCCATAAAACCCATAGGTAAAAATAATATACCGAGGGGTTGGGTAAGGTAGGGGGGGCGTGAAAAAATGAGAATATGCCCAAAGGGGGCGCCATGCAAAAAAAAAAGTTTGAGAACCACTGCTCTAGTAAACCTCTTAAAGACAAGAAACCCTTTTTTTTTAAAGCTGATTGAGAGGCCGACGACAAACGCCGACCCCATCTGAACGTGGGAAAAGGCGAAGAAGAATTCTAGCAATAACATCGCCTAGACGCCTAGGCCTGCTTGATTGGGAAGGAAGAAACTTAAAGGATATAATGGAAAAGCTTGCTAGCGCTTTATCAGCTAGGTCTAAATTTCATAGTCATAGAATTGGACATCTTATCTCCACACTAAATACCTACTAAAAGTTTACCTTATTATTTTTGTTTCAGGGCTTGAAAAAGTTCAGAAAATTCAAAATGTCAGAAACATCAACCGCGGGGGTTGATCCAGCCTTCGCCAACATCAACACGAGCTTCACAACTTTTCTCATCTGGCGAGTTGAGGTAAGTCTACTCTAACACTAGCCGAGAACCGGGTTTGAATTTCAGAAAACTAAAAGAAATCTTTGATCTATTCCTTTATCTATTAGAGAACTATTTTGATCCCTAAAAAAGCGAGCTGGGTCGCAGATTTTATCCTGAACGGATAAGATCTGTTTTCGGAACAGCTGGCTTTCTCTTATCGATCTATTCCTTTATCTATTAGAGAACTATTTTGATCCCTAAAAAAAGCGAGCTGGGTCGCAGATTTTATCCTGAACGGATAAGATCCGTTTTCGGAACAGCTGGCTTTCTCTTATTCTGACCTCCTTCTCTGTTCAATTTCGGGACGATAAAACCTCCCTTGTTGTCTGTCGATCGACGATCAGACTATGTGTGGACACACCTTTACAGTTCCCTCTAGTAAACCTCTTAAAGACAAGAAACCCTTTTCATCTGAACGTAATATTTATTTACGAGTACCCAAGACAAAGGTGGAAAACAGACATGACTGGAGGCAACTGACAAGAAACGTCGACCCCGCTTAAGCGGGATTAAAGGCGAAGGGAAAGAAGACCAGGAGAAAGGTGGAATAACTCTACCCTAGCATTCTACACAGGTTTTACTGAGAACGTCTCAGTGAGCTCGTTTCAGCTGTGACAATAATATGTCCACCGGCCGTCGATCCACATCGATCGACGGCCATCAACTATGTGTGGACACATGTTTAGAGAGGGTTGAAGTAGGAAGGGCATCCAAACGTAAAATAAGTCAGCTCCCATGGCGTAGTGGTCACTGCGCTCGCCTTGCACGCGGGAGACCCGGGTTCAATTCCCGGCAGGGTCAAGAAATTTGTATCATCCAAATGATTGATTCCGTGACTGGCTGTTGCGGGGTCCACTCAACCTCGTGAGGAAAATGAGTAGCTATGACATATACCTAAATGCGCATAGCGACCGGCGCCAGCATGGTAGGTAAACATTGGATTTTAGGATTTTTGAGATATTGGGAAAATCCTATACAATGCTGCAGTCAGCACCAAAGTTGTGACATAATAACACAAAGACACTGCATTTACATTTACATTTTTTACAAACGTATATCTGGTGTTCGCAGCATCCGAGCCTGGAAAAAATATTGGCCCCTCTTCCAAGGTGAGTTTTAGTCCGGAGGTGCTGGGTTCGAATCTCGGCCAAGGTGAAAATTATCTTGTTAAATTCAATTTTGAAGAATAGAAGTACTGAAGAGAATGCTGACCAAACATTTTCAGTTCCGGCATGGATCTAACAACAACAACAAAATGTGTACATTGTAAAATACGTACTCAAGTGATACAAACGTAAAATATTTGCACCAGAACCAAATTGGTCTCGAGAAAGATGAGCCTGGTTCTCACAAACAAACAGGGATCCCAAGGTAAATAAAAGACAATGTAAAAATCCTCTACTCTTCCTTACTGCCTTTTTTATGAGTCCAATATACCTAACTAGTAGATTCGTATAAACTTAACCGATCCTTTAGGACAGATGCCCTTACACCTAAGCCTCAGAGTGGGCTTTTTGTGTACCTATGTTTGTACTCGTAACATAGTAAGACAATCTAATATTCTCTACACCTTTTCCCGCATATACGGGGTCTTTGTTTCTAGTCAGCTTTCCGCGCACATATTATCTGTAAGCGTTTCTAGTCAGTTTTCAGTAAGATCCTATATGTGTATGAAATAATCACATGATTTCAAGATCAAGAGTATGTCAGCTGACTCAGCTGAGATAAGTACACAATTAGCTATTACTAGGTTCCTTAACTTAAACCTGTCTGCTTCATAATAAAGTCCATTGGTTTCAAAATGGAAGTAAGCGAGGAGTACATACTCCCACTACTAAATTACTACAGTACCTTACTAAGTACTCAGCAATTAACTGACTTGAAGAAAGTTCTTTTTCGGGCTAAATGATATTCTTCTGTACACCTTCTAGAAAACCATGCTATAGGGCCTATAGGTTTTCTAGTCAGCTTTCCGCAGGACCTTATATGTGTATGAAATAATCACATATTATCTGTAAGTGTTTCTAGTCAGCTTTCAGTAAGACCCTATATGTATGAAATAATCACATATTATCTGTAAGTGTTTCTAGTCAGCTTTCAGTAGGACCCTATATGTATGAAATAATCACATATTATTTGTATTGTTGCTGATGTCGTGGTTACATGTAAAATGTTTTGATCCACGGTTATTTTTCAGTTTGTTCACCTCTGAGGAGATTTCTTTGTGTGGTACAATGTACCTATATAACATGTGGTACAATGCACCCACATGATGACATGTAATCGGAATCTGTAACATGACAAGATTATTATGGTATTTATGGTTTTCAGTTGTTACGCCATGCTAGTAGGTACTTATCTACCTGTATTTAATGTAGAATCCTACATAATAAATTGTATTACCCATCTAGAAGTACCTACATATATAAAGTTTGTACCTATCTATCTGACATATGTAAAGGGACATCTTATTCTGAGCTGACAGTCTAAATAAAACAATACGTACCTACATATCGGCTGTATTTTGATTTCTTTCCCATTCATGTACTTTTTAGAATTTTGTTATTTTGGCACATCCACCAATACCTACATTACCTAGCTTTTTTAAAATTAACTGCATGAGTAGGTACCTACATACCTCTATTCATATTTTCTTGTTTACCTCGATAGGTATGCCTAAATTAGGTAATTAATTCATTACAGATAATTAAATATCGAGAATGAAAATTGAAAATCATTAAAAAGAATTAAGAGGAAGATAGGTAGGGTACCTAATAAAAATGAGTTTTTTTTTTTTTTTTTTTTGTAATGATAATATTTTCTTGGTTACCTAGATAGGTATGCCTAATAGAAGATAATTACAGAAAATTATATATGTATCAAAAGTGGAAATTGAAAATCATTAAAAAGAATTAAGAGGAAGATAGGTAGGGTAGGTACCTAATAAAAATGATACTGCAAGGAAAATTAAAGATCATGAAAATCAGAACGCATATTGAAGACCTTGAATTTGACAAGTAATTGATGCACCTATCAGTAAAGATGGGATTTCCCCTTAATTTAAAAAAAAAACTACCTACCTATGTAACTACCTATGTATGTACATGCGCAGATATTTTACTATAGTTCATCCAGATCAATGTGACAGCAATGAGTCATCAACCCAAAATGAAGGAACAAATCAGATTGCAGGAAATCCTTACATTGTTGCAATTCGGGTAAAGGTCTATAACTCTCTCTTCTAAAATGCAGAGGTAGCTTTGACAGCAATGAGTCATCAACCCAAAATGAAGGAACAAATCAGATTGCAGGAAATCCTTACATTGTTGCAATTCGGGTAAAGGTCTATTTTTTATAAACTCTCTCTTCTAAAATGCAGAGGTAGCTTTAAGTTCAGAGGTTGGATTCTCGATCGGATTCAGTACTGCAAAACTTTTTTCAGTCTTTTCTAACTGGATTATATCTGGGTTCTACTCCGATAGAATCCTATTTTGGTTACCAGGGATGGACCCATGGATGTTAAACACAGATCCATCGAATATTATTCGTTCTGTGTCTGTGATATTGTCCGTTCTGGATCTCGTACCTATATGTACATATGCAAAAACAAAAATATTCATTGATTCACAAGGGAAAAGCTTCAAAACCAGTGAACTTAGGATGGTTGGGGCAGACTGTTTCATACCTTGAGGATAACTTCACACGACCAACTTCATTGTACTACATAGGAGGACCATTAATATCCTACCTAGGTGTACGACCAGATAAGTTCCTTTACTCCAGTAGTAGGCTACCTGTGATATTCGTTCTATGTCTGTAATATCCGTTCTATGTCTCGTGCCTATGCAAAAATATCAAGATTCATTGATTCAAAAGGGAAAAGTTTCACAACCAGTGAACTTAGGATGGTTGGGGCAGACTGTTTCATACCTTGAGGATAACTTCACACGACCAACTTCATTGAACTACTCGTACATAGGAGGATCATTAATATCTTACCTAGGTGTACGACCAGATAAGTTTCTTTACTCCAGTAGTAGGCTATACTACTATTATTGGCTAAAACTGTGACACTTTGTATTTTCTCATCCAGGTATCTTACCGGTGGAGTCTCATCCGGATTCAATCACGTGACGAAAAAGTCCGAGCCCAAGCTGTACCGGATCAAAGGCAAACGCTCGCCCACCATCACCCAAATGCCGGCAATAGATTGGAAGTACTTCAACTCGGGAGATGTGTTCATTCTGGACACGGATGATGAGGTCATCTTTATTTGGATTGGACGGGCTGCCAACTACATGGAGAAACTGCAGGCAACCAAGGTAACTTGAGGCAGAAACACACTACTATCACGCCACTTGAGCTAACGTGACGTGATAGTAGTGTGGCTGTCCTGAACGAAATTACCTACAATATTATGGGAAAACTTTGAACTACATCTTTCTGACTCTCCATGAGCTCACGTGATGTGATTATAGTGTGTTTCTACCTTTAATGGCTTGCGGTGCAGTCGATGAATTTGTCAAAGTCAAAGGATAAATTAAACTACATTGATAAAAAGAGCTTCGTAGCTTAGAATTCTTTATTTGGATTGGACGGGCTGCCAACTACATGGAGAAACTGCAGGCAACCAAGGTAACTTGAGGCAGAAACACACTACTATCACGTCACGTGAGCTAACGTGACGTGATAGTAGTGTGGCTGTCCTGAACGATTACCTACAATATTATGGGAAAACTTTGAACTACATCTTTCTGACTCTCCATGAGCTCACGTGACGTGATGGTAGTGTGTTTCTACCTTTAATGGCTTGCGGTGTAGTCGATGAATTTGTCAAAGTCAAAGGATAAATTCAACTACATCGACAAAAGGAGCTTCGTTGCTTAGAACTTTCTAACCTAATTGTTGGTTTTTCTCAGGTTGCTCAACAACTCAAGACAGAGAACAATGCATTGGCACTCATTTTCGTTGAAGACGGCAAAGAGTTGAATCTGCCGGAAGCTGAGAAAACCTTGCTGGGAGTGTATTTGGATCTGCGAGCCAGTGTGGGCGTGAAAGGCAACATTGGAGAGTCCGATGAAGTGGTCGAACATACCCACTACAACCATCTCAAGCTTTACCAGTGCTCGGACGAAGATGGGACGTATAAGGTGACCGAGGTCAAAACAGGGCCCCTGTACCAGAGTGATCTGAACTCAAAGGTAGACAACCTCTCTAAAATATTTTCACCCGTTTTATTTGTTCAACAAACTTTGTCTTGAAGGGTTTCAGCAACCATTATTTCACGACCTTAGCATATTTCATTTGGTCGAATGTCTGAGGTTATTTTGTCTATGACCATATCAATATCAACCCATCCTCTAGGGTTGTTTGCCCCTACACCCAAGCCTCAGATTCGGGTCTTTGTGTATGGATTTAAGCACCTAGAATACCTAGTTAGCCTCAGAAATCATTATGAACACGACCACTAACCATCCACATTCGTACCAGTGCTCGGACGAAGATGGGACGTATAAGGTGACCGAGGTCAAAACAGGGCCCCTGTACCAGAGTGATCTGAACTCAAAGGTAGGAAACCTCTCTAAAATGTTTTCAGGAGTTTTATTTGTTCAACAAACTTTCATGACTTGTGCATACTTTCATTTGGTCGAATATCTGAGGTTAGTTAGTCGATGACCATATCAAAATGTCACTAGTCAAGTCACCAGTATTTCTTGGACTACCTAGAATACATGGTCAGCCTCAGTGACTCAGCAACCATCAAGCGTGTCGGGAGATGCGCGAACGTCAAGAGTTCGAAGCGCCACCCAGCCTATTTTAACACGAAACAGAGTTTCATGTTTTTCCGCATTTTCACCTCAACTTTTCTCCCGCTTCCCTTCAAATTTATTATGAACACTAACCATTAACGTTCCGATTCTACTGTCTCCCACAGGACTCGTTCATTATTGACCAGAACGGACGTGCCATCTGGGTGTGGGTGGGCAAGGGGGCGTCCAAAAAGGAACGCATCGAGGCCATTCGCAACGCTCACGGGTTCGTGAGGAAGAAGAAATACGACAGCGGCATTCCGGTAACCAGAGTGGTGGAACATGGAGAACCGGTGGAGTTCAAGTGTATGTTCCACACGTGGCGAGATCCGGATGAGATCACCAAGTCCTACAACCAGTATAGCAGTGAGTAAACTTTTGTAACTTCACAAAACATAGAGGGAATGTCTACACTCACACACCAAATTACTTAGACACTTAAGGAAGTTATGAAAAATATTCATGATATTACACGGATGACACATCCCAAATAGGTACCTAGAAAGGAAATCAGATTGAAAAACGTCAATTGACCGAATTTAAAGCTAACAAATTAAATAATTATGATACAAACATGCGTCTGTTATGCCCGATGATGAGCTAACTGGTCGAATGACTAAAGATCAAGTCATTAGGTACGTCATCACTTACTCAGGATCAGCATTTGTATTTCGTAGATGAACAAAACCTGAACCGTACAGTTTTATACATCAAAAAGCATCCAAAGAATTTTGAAGTATAGGGATTTTTCATGTAGCTTACCGTTTTAACACACTTTTAACATTAATTTTTTCAGTCGGAAAGATCGCTCACTTGACGCCAAGCAAGTTGGATATGGCGTCCCTCCACTCCTGTCCTCAGCTGGCGGCCAATACGCGTCTTGTAGATAATGGCGCAGGCAGCAAGACCGTGTGGCGTATCAACAATGTGGAGCTAGAGCCTGTGGACAAGACAATGTATGGGGTCTTCTTCTCGGGAGACTGCTACTTGATTCATTACCAGTATGCCGCCGGCGATATACTTTACTACTGGCTGGTGAGTGCTCTTTTATGTCCTCTTTCCCCATGAAATAAATAAGACCTTGTTTAGACTGCGAGAGTAAAGAGACTTTTCAGTCTCATTCTGGCAGGATAAACAAGGTTTGTTTTATTTATTCTATTCTTTCAAACCTGACTGACTGTCCTCTTTCCCCATGAAATAAATAAGACCTTGTTTAGACTGCGAGAGTAAAGGGACTTTTCAGTCTCATTCTGGCAGGATAAACAAGGTATGTTCTATTTATTCTATTCTTTCAAACCTGACTGACTGCCCTCTTTCCCCATGAAATAAATAAGACCTTGTTTAGACTGCGAGAGTAAAGGGACTTTTCAGTCTCATTCTGGCAGGATAAACAAGGTTTGTTCTATTTATTCTATTCTTTCAAACCTGACTGACTGCCAGCCTAGATAGCTTGGTTGGTAGAGCATCTACCTTGTTCGATTCCCGCCCGGGGCGGATTTTATCCTGAACGGATAATGTTCGTTCTCGGAACTCACTGCCAGGTGAGGTGTGGTGCTCACCTTCATTGAATGGCTTCAAAGCTAACGTATTAGAGCCCAAATAGGGAAAATCAGTGGTTGGGTGGGAGAGCTCATGTAAGAGAGAACCCTGCCACTTAAAATAAGCCCTTAAAAATGAGCTTTCAATAGGGAAAATCAGTGGTTGGGTGGGAGAGCTCATGTAAGAGAGAACCCTGCCACTTAAAATAAGCCCTTAAAAATGAGCTTTCATTTTGTGTTTCTCCAGGGCTCTCACCGCTCTATCAAAGAGCAGACCGCTCTCACCATTCAAACCATCATGAAAGACAATAACGACTTGAATGGGAACGGAGTTCAAGTCCGCATCGTGCAAGGCAAGGAGTCACCCCATTTCCTGTCCATGTTTGGCGGCATGGCCATCATGTTTAAGGGAGACCATCAGTACAAGTTGCCCAACACGTTCCTGCTCCAGGTCACAGGGAATAACGAGTTCAACACGAAAGCTGTTCAGGTGAGTCTTCTACGTTGAACGTGCGACCACCGAACTCTTCCTCCCAGGACACTTCACAACTGTACAAAATTCTTAAAGAGATCAGAGAGTTTTGCTATCAAAATTAGCGTCCCGTTAATTGAACTCTGCACATGCGCAGAAACGAGTTCTCGTCAAATAACGTTAAAAAATTCAGTTAACGGGACTTTTTCAAGATTTTCGCTAATATTGCAAAAAAACTCTCTCTTGTGTTAGATTGAAGCGTTGGATACACATGCTGAAGCTAACAGATAGGGGAAAAAGTAGCGTGAGTGGATGTACCAGATGTTAAGTGACATTAGTAAAAATCGTCTGAACAATCGGAACTCAAATTGAAACGTAACGAGTTCAACACGAAAGCTGTTCAGGTGAGTCTTCTACGTTGAACGTGCGACCACCGAACTCTTCGTCCCAGGACACTTCACAACTGTGCAAAATTCTTGAAGAGATCAGAGAGTTTTTCTATCAAAATTTCCCATTAATTGAACTCTGCACATGCGCAGAAACGAGTTCTCGTCAAATAACGTTAAAAAATTCAGTTAACGAAACTTTTTCAAGATTTTCGCTAATTTTGCAAAAAAAAAAAAACTCTCTCTTATGTTGGATTGAAGCGTTGGATACACATGCTGAAGCTAACAGATAGGGGAAAAAGTAGCGTGAGTGGATGTACCAGATGTTACAGTGACATTAGTAAAAATCGTCTGAACAATTGGAACTCAAATTGAAACTTCTCTACTTTCAGGTCAACATGAGAGGATCCTGTCTGAACTCCAATGATGTTTTCATTCTCAAGAAGGAGAAGGCATACTTTATCTGGTGTGGCAAGGGATCTACTGGTGATGAGAGAGAAATGGCCAAACTGATTGCCAAAAGAATATCCAAAGACGATTACAATGTAATCTTTGAAGGTGAGATACATAAAATATTATATACCAAAACCCAAAACGAGTTAGTACAAATCTCGACTCCTGACCACTTGTTAACTTCCATTGATATAAGCTCCGTCCTGAAAAAAGCAAAGAGAACATTAATTGAACTCTGCACATGCGCAGAAACGAGTTCTCGTCAAATAACGTTAAAAAATTCAGTTAACGAAACTTTTTCAAGATTTTCTCTAATTTTGCAAAAAAAAAAAACTCTCTCTTATGTTGGGTTGAAGCGTTGGATACACATGCTGAAGCTAACAGATAGGAGAAAAAGTAGCGTGAGTGGATGTACCAGATGTTACAGTGACATTAGTAAAAATCGTCTGAACAATCGGAACTCAAATTGAAACTATGTAGGCACTCATGTCTTTTTAATAAACTAAATTGAATAGCCTCTGAAGTAGGGTGATTACCGTGGTGGACTTTGGATTTGGAGGTACCTAGTTCGTTCGAGTCCCAGTCAAGACATAAAAGTAACAGAGAGTACAAATGTGGTCCTAAATAAATGAAAATGAAAAAGACCAAGAAGAAGCAGAGTATTATAGAGAGTCCGTGTATGGATGAGGAATATTCCAGGGTCCAGGTAAAAAGTACAATGACATCAGTAACATTCATGTACCCCCATTCCATTATTTTATCAGGAGTGTTGACGGGACATCCCACGTTGACAAATGATGACGACTCACGACAAAGTGTCATGGGCTGTACAAAAATGACCCTGGTCATTCTTGAATATCACGAGTCATGACATCATGACATTCTCGGCTCGAAATACGAATAAGTTCACAAGGAAAGGATTACGAGTTAGGAGTTTTCTGTTGTCATATACGACAGACTATTTCACTATTGTTGGGACATAAAGTACATGTACTTATACCTAGGCTATGTCTCTAGGCAAGACACCAATACTGGATGGGTTTAAAAAGTTCGCTCCGAATGTTCTCCCAATAGCTGGAGCAAGCCTTTCGTCAGAGAAGAAAATCCCCGATGAGGTGCTCTGTCAACACACGTGCAAGCCACAAAAGATTCATTGTTACAATGTAATCTTTGAAGGTGAGATACATAAAATATTATATACCAAAACCCAAAACGAGTTAGTACAAATCTCGACTCCTGACCACATGTTAACTTCCATTGATATAAGCTCCGTCCTGAAAAAAGCAAAGAGACATTTCAAATTTATTATTATTACTTACGCGTCCAAATTTTCTTTTGCAGGCCAAGAAAAGGACGAATTCTGGAAAACAATCGGTGGCAAACAAGATTACGCCAGCAACAAGAAGTTAGCAACCTTGCACGATCCTATGCCAGCGAGGCTGTTCCAGATTTCCAACGCCACAGGAAGATTTAGAGGTAATAACTTAATGAGCATTAAAATGGGGATATCCATACTACCTTCTCCGGAAAAATGTACTTGGTGTGTGCCAATTTTGGTGTTTATGTACATAGTACCTACATATCTACATATAAGTGTACAAGATGCAAAACTCAAGATGTGTATAGCATAGACAACATTATCGATTAAGCTTTGTCCAGGTGTCCACAGCTAAACACTACCTCGGCAACAAAGATTCACCTCATCGATCGACGGCCGTTGACTACGTATGGACACAGCTTTACCATTAACCACCAAAGAATTAACAACAAAAATGACTGGGGATATCCATACTACCTTCTCCGGAAAAATGTACTTGGTGTGTGCCAATTTTGGTGTTTATGTACATAGTACCTACATATCTACATTTAAGTGTACAAGATGCAAAACTTATCTACATTTAAGTGTACAAGATGCAAAACTTAAGATGTGTATAGCAGATAAATAGATCAAAACCAAATACGTATATGTATTTGAAACTTCATAGACAACATTATCTATTAAGCTTTGTCCAGGTGTCCACAGCTAAACACTACCTCGGCAACAAAGATTCACCTCATCGATCGACGGCCGCTGACTATGTATGGACACAGCTTTACCATTAACCACTAAAGAATTAACAACAATGACTCTTTCTTATTTTCAGTCGAAGAGATCATGAACTTCAGCCAACAGGATTTGATACCTGAAGACGTAATGCTTCTGGATGCTAGGGATACTATATTCCTCTGGCTGGGAGACAAAGCCAACCGCGATGAAGTCAAGCAATCTACCAATCTTGCCATCGAGTATTTGAAGACAGGTGAGTTCAGTAAGCCAAAAGATTACTATTTCTGAAAATAATAATAATAATAATAATAATGACAATAATAATAGCCCTTATTTATACTACTCGCATAGGACTGAAAAGTCCCTTTACTCCGGCAGTAGGCTCCTATTATTGTTGTGGTCAAATTCTCAAATTATATTGAGGATAAAATGCCATAACCCGGCTGGGATTGAACCCACGCCCTCCTGTTTACCACGTTCATATCCAGGGATGAACGGTCTACGTTCATCTTCGGGGTCTTCAATAAGTTCAACTTCATATAAATACTCCGACTTGGGTTTCAGATCCTTCAAATCGTGACTTGGATACGCCCATCATGGTGATCAAGCAGGGTTATGAGCCTACCACCTTCACTGGATTCTTCGGACCTTGGGACACGGATCTGTGGAAAGTGAGTAGTTAGCTTTTTATTAGTTATAGTGATAGTGCTTTTTATTAGTTATAGTGATAGTTATAACCTAGTCAATGAATTTTCTCTGTCGTCACAAGCCAAACTCTGAAAGGAATTTCACTATGATACTCCTTTCAAGAATGCGGGTGCATTCTTGAACCCCCCCGAACAGATTAATAAGGAACGTTGAAGATCTTGATCCCTAGTAATATTCAGGAGACACTTTTAAAAATTATGGTAGTCAAAATTTAATTGAACAAGCTTTAGTGACTGCCAAAGCTTAAGAAATAAATTCAAGTATCTTAAACATTTGGTCCTTCGTTATACCCTCCAACTGTATTTTCAGGAACACCAAACTTACGAAGAACTGAGGAAACAAATCGAACTGGAAAATCCAACCTTACAAGTCGAAGTGAAACTATCCAATGGGGTCGAAGATTTCGCCACTTGTCCAAAGCATACCTACGAGAGTCTTCTAGCCAAAGATATTGATAAGTTACCAGCTGGAGTCGATCCAACTCATAAGGAGGTAGGGAATAAGATCGAAAGATGAGAGTATCACGTATAAATACACGATTTCCGTACAACTAGAGGAGTTTATACGTGAGAAGGACGCTGCACCCTGGGAAAATAAAGAAAACTATTGATAGTAGATGAAAGGGGGTATAAAAGACGGGAAAAGTACAGAGCCAAAGGGCTCTCTGTAGCAAATACTTTGCAAGTTTACTGTTGCTGAAATAATTCAGCGAATTCTTCACATGCCCGTAGGTATATTGAACCGTCGACAAATCCGTTCACTGGTACTTTAAACTTCAAGTAACAATTTGGTGTACTTTGTTTCCAGGTGTATTTGAATGAACAGGAATTCAAGAAAATCTTTCAAATGAGCTACGAAAGTTTCACCACGCTACCGAAGTGGCGAAGGGACAACATCAAGAAATCAGTGGGACTTTTCTGAGGACCCAATTGGCAAAATTCTCGATCGAACCCAAAAATATATTTCTAGTAGCGCACTGGGTTATGTTCGGGTTCGAAAGTGTCTAAAAATATTGTTCCTATATAAATGACCCCTGGAGTACACGAAGAACTGAGGAAACAAATCGAACTGGAAAATCCAACCTTACAAGTCGAAGTGAAACTATCCAATGGGGTCGAAGATTTCGCCACCTGTCCAAAGCATACGTACGAGAGTCTCCTAGCCAAAGATATTGATAAGTTACCAGCTGGAGTCGATCCAACTCATAAGGAGGTTAGTAGGGAATAGAATAGAACAGAATATACCCTGCTTGATACTGCCAGAATAAGACTGGCCAGAATAGATCGAAAGATGAGAATATTACGATTACTGTACATTCTGTGCAACTAAGTAGCAGAGTTCTTACGTTAGTAGGAGAAGGACGCTGCAGGCTGCAGTACACTGCACCCTGAGAAAATAAAGAAAACGATTAATAGGGAGATGAAAAGGGGTCTGAATACGGGAAAAGTACAAAGCCAAATGAGGGCTTTCTGTAGCAAATACTTTGCAAGTTTACTGTTGCTGAAATTATTCAGCGAATTCTTCACATACTCGTTTATTGAACCGTCAACAAATCCGTTCACTGTACTTGAAACTTTAAATAATAAATTGGGTGTACTTTGTTTCCAGGTGTATTTGAATGAACAGGAATTCAAGAAAATCTTTCAAATGAGCTACGAAAGTTTCACCACACTACCGAAGTGGCGAAGGGACAACATCAAGAAATCAGTGGGACTTTTCTAAGGACCAAATTGGCAAAACCCTCGATCGAACCCAAAAAATATTTCGACCCAGTAGCGCACTGAGTTATGTTCGGGTTCGAAAGTGTCTGAAAATATTGTTCCTATATAAATGACCCCTGGAGTACAACCTTGTTTTGGAGGAATGTAACATTACCATTATAAGCATACTGTTAACGTTTTCTTAACTAATTCATTCTTGCTGTTTTTCAGCGTGCACCATATTCTATTCTATTTCAATGCTATTTTGCTTAGCGACTTCTCTTAATTATGCTTCGCAACATCGCAACCAAGCTCAATGCCTGATGCTTTCACTTTCCATTTCATCGCATAGGACTGAAAAGTCCCTTTACTCCGGCAGTAGGCTCCTATTATTGTTGTGGTCAAATTCTCAAATTATATTGAGGATAAAATTCCATAACCCGGCTGGGATTGAACCCACATCCTCCTGTTTACCACGTTCATATCCAGGGATGAACGGTCTACGTTCATCTTCGGGGTCTTCAATAAATTCAACTTCATATAAATACTCCGCAAGTGTACGGTACGATGGAGCAACACATCCACTTCTGGTTGGGTAAGAACACATCCACGGACGAGGCAGCGGTGGCAGCGTACAAATCGGTTGAGTTGGACAACTATCTCAACGGCTCACCGGTGCAACATCGCGAAGTCCAGGGCGGAGAGAGCATACGGTTCCGAGGATACTTCAAGAATGGGATCAGGTATGTGATACTCTGATACTCTCGTAGAAATACAGATCCAATAGAGCAACGGATCCAACGGATACCTATTATCCGTTCTGTATCTATGATATTCGTTCTCTGTCTGTGATATTAATACTCCGCCTTGGGTTTCAGATCCTTCAAATCGTGACTTGGATACGCCCATCATGGTGATCAAGCAGGGTTATGAGCCTACCACCTTCACTGGATTCTTCGGACCTTGGGACACGGATCTGTGGAAAGTGAGTAGTTAGCTTTTTATTAGTTATAGTGATAGTTATAGCTTTTAGTTATAACCTAGTCAATGAATTTTCTCTGTCGTCACAAGCCAAACTCTGAAAAGAATTTCACTATGATACTCCTTTCAGGAACGTTGAAGATCTTGATCCCTAGTAATGTTCAGGAGACACTTTTAAAAATTATGGTAGTCAAAATTTAATTGAACAAGTTGTTCATTCTGGACACGGATGATGAGGTCATCTTTATTTGGATTGGACGGGCTGCCAACTACATGGAGAAACTGCAGGCAACCAAGGTGATTTAAGGCAGAAACACTACCATCACGTCACGTGAGCTAACGTGACGTGATGGTAGTGTGGCTGTCCTGAACGATTACCTACAATGAACATTAGCTACAATATTATGGGAAAACTATAAACTACATCTTTCTGACTCTCCATGAGCTCACGTGACGTGATAGTAGTGGGTTTCTACCTTTAATGGCTTGCGGTGCAGTCGATAAATTTGTCAAAGTCAAAGGGCTTCCCCTTTTAGAGATTTTCTACCATTGCACATGTGACATGTTTGGCAACAATATTTTTTTGCTGTCACATTGATCTGGACACACTTTAAGTAGGTAGGTATCTAGGTTGGAAAAAGGGGGAATAAAATATTCTAGTCGGTTGGTAGGTAAGTACTGTAAGTAGGTACTTAGGCACTCGTCACTAGAATATTCCATTCCTCTTTCATCTAGGCATAAAGTACATGTACTTATACCTAGGCTATGTCTCTAGGCAAGACATCAATACTGGATGGGTTTAAAAAGTTCGCTCCGAATGTTCTCTCAATAGCTGGAGCAAGCTTTTCGTCAGAGAAGAAAATCCCCGATGAGGTGCTCTGTCAACACAAGTGCAAGCCACGAAAGATTCAATCATCTACAAAGGATTTGGACTGCCAGTGATCTTATTTTTCAAAATAAATTGATCCAAGGGCAAGGTTCAATTCAAGGAGGTGAACTTTCCTACATAATTATGCCAATAAGAAGATTACAATCTACTCAAGATAGTCAAGATTCTCAAGAACAAAGAGCAACCCGTTGGAGGCACAATCTCGCGGGTCTTTTTACCGCCGTCTGTGACTCTTTTGATTTTTGATCCAGGCTGTACAGTGTGAGGTTCAAAGTCCCGCAAATCCTTTTGATCTAATAACAGGCATGAAACGCAGTATGGCTCAGTTAGATAGGAACGTCCTGTAATTATTCCACAACAAAGAGTGCACCAAGATGCATTCTTCTCTCGACGCAAAACAGGACAATGGACGACAGAAAAATTGCATGTCAGTAACAATGCAAGGAAACATACGTAACGTAATTACCAGGATCATAATGAAATCTGAAATTAATTACTATACTGTTCTGATCGAGCGAGTAACAAAAATTATTATTATCTATTGTTGTTGTTCAGTACGGTGCAATAATCGTAATATTGTGAAGAATAAAAAAAAAGTCGGTATTATCAGTAGGTACCTAGATAGGTAGGTAGATATTATTCCGTACATCTACGTATGTATGTATACTACAGAAACAGAATTTTCTTTCGAGAAGAAGTTTCACACTGTAGCCAAGTTAATACCTACCAAACTCGGGGAAGAGGGGCTGTATTAAAAATGTCATGCCTAATTAAAAATCTTAAAAATACCATAAAGTAGGAAAATGGTTAAGAGTTCCTTACGTTTTATTGTAACATTACCATTATAAGCATACTGCTAACGTTTTCTTAACTAATTCATTCTTGCTGTTTTTCAGCGTGCACCATATTCTATTCTACTTCAATGCTATTTTGCTTAGCGACCTCTCTTAATTATTCGAAGCAACCAAGCTCAATGCCTGATGCTTTCACTTTCCAGCCCTACAAAGTGTACGGTACGATGGAGCAACACATCCACTTCTGGTTGGGTAAGAACACATCCACGGACGAGGCAGCGGTGGCAGCGTACAAATCAGTTGAGTTGGACAACTATCTCAACGGCTCACCGGTGCAACATCGCGAAGTCCAGGGCGGAGAGAGTATACGGTTCCGAGGATACTTCAAGAATGGGATCAGGTATGTGATACTCTGATACTCTCGTAGAAATACAGATCCAATGGATCAACGTATGTCAGACACGGATACAACGGATATTATCCGTTCTGTATCTATGATATTATTCGTTCTCTGTCTGTGATATCCGTTCTATGTCTGTAATATCCGTTCTATGTCTCGCACCTATGCAAAAATATCAAGATTAATTGATTCACAAGGGAAAAGCTTATTCAAAACCAGTGAACTTAGGATGGTTGGGGCAGACTTTTTCATACCTTGAGGATAACTTCATACGACCAACTTCATTGAACTACATCGGAGGACCATTAATATCCTATCTAGAGGTGTACGACCAGATAAGTTCCTTTACTCCAGTAGTAGGGTTAGGAAATTTATTAGCTGGCCCGTAATGGAAATTTTTTCTTGCAAATATACTTGAAGTGTGCATGGTGCAATGTGCAATTTCTGGTGATGAAAGGAAACAAAGTCCATGTTATAATCTATGTACCCCTACATTATATTGTAGGTACCTATCTATCTATGCCTATTGCCTAGCCTATAATTCCATCTGTCATGTGAATTCATTAAGAAAGACCTGTTGGTGAGCGGTGATTTCTTCTAAAGAAGACTTTTAGGCTAAATCTACAAAAAAAACTGAAGCGGAGGAAACAAAAAGAGAATAGAGACAATTTTTATCTCATATACTAACTTAATACTACCTTAAATTGCATAAATTACAAATAAGGCAAAATTATATATATATACAATATACATATATAAAAAAAAACAATATCACAGAAAAAGATATTTAAAAACACAGTTATCACCGCAAGGTACTTACACATTAAAATACCTAAAAATCTTCAGTTTGATTAAAAATTAAAATGTTGAAGACAGCTCAGGACCGCAACACAAAATTACAAACCGCAAGCTGAATCGACATTATTAGAAGACTAGGAGCTGTATAGTGTACACCTCAAACTAAAGAATGCCTAACGAATAAACGAATGCCAATAGGAGGCTTATTCAAGAGGAAAAGTACCTTAACCGCTGCACCGTATCGTAAACCTAAACAAGAGGATCAAGACAAGGTTCATCTGAAATAATCAAAGACAATCTCATCTGAAATAACAAAGAAAAGATAAATAAATTAGGTACCTACTATCTACATTAAGGCACTGTTAAATAATAACGCCTAGGCCTGCTTGATTGGGAAGGAAGAAACTTAAAGGATGTAATGGAAAAGCTTCCTAGCGCTTTATCAGCTAGGTCTAAATTTCATAGTTATAGAATTGGACATCTTATCTCCATACTAAATACCTACTAAAAGTTTACCTATTTTATTTTTGTTTCAGGGCTTGAAAAAGTTCAGAAAATTCAAAATGTCAGAAACATCAACCGCGGGGGTTGATCCAGCCTTCGCCAACATCAACACAAGCTTCACAACTTTCCTGATCTGGCGAGTTGAGGTAAGTCTACTCTAACACTAGTCGAGAATGGGTTTGAACTTCAGAAAACTAAAAGAAATCTTTGATCTATTCCTTTATCTATTAGAGAACTATTTTGATCCCTAAAAAAAGCGAGCTGGGTCGCAGATTTTATCCTGAACGGATAAGATCCGTTTTCGGAACAGCTGGCTTTCTCTTATTCTGACCTCCTTCTCTGTTCAATTTCGGGACGATAAAACCTCCCTTGTTGTCTGTCGATCGACGATCAGACTATGTGTGGACACACCTTTACAGTTCCCTCTAGTAAACCTCTTAAAGACAAGAAACCCTTTTCTTGAATTTTCAGAAACTCGAGCTTGTAGCAGTTCCTCCAGAACAATATGGTCGCTTCTATGAAGGAGATTCATATCTGGTGTTCGCAGCATCCGAGCCTGGAAAAAATATTGGCCCCTCTTCCAAGGTGAGTTTTAGTCCGGAGGTGCTGGGTTCGAATCCCGGCCGAGGTGAAAATTATTGTTAAATTCAATTTTGAAGAATAGAAGTACCTACTGAAGAGAATACTGACCAAACATTTTCAGTTCCGGCATGGATCTAACAACAACAACAACAACAACAACAACAACAACAACAAAATGTGTACATTGTAAAATACGTACCCAAGTGATTGTCACTCCGGATAATCCACCTTTCACATCAGGAAATTGATATCCCTATAGATAATTCACGGAACTTGGCAATACGTCAATATTAAGCACTGATGGAAGAATGCCCTTACAAGAGACATTCTGTCAGAAATTGTTACGTTGTGATGTTAATGGGTGGTATTTTACCCAGTGGAGATGAAGATTTATAGCCTCGCAGGGAAAACTTGGGATAGCATTAAGGATAGCATTTTTACTTTCCTTATCCTATAGGAAGGAAAGTAATGTAATCGGGTCAAATTTTCGATAGTCAGTTTTTAGTGCCAAAACACGTTTTGAGGTCCCTAGAGCCTAATTACCTAACAAATTAAACGTCTGTTATGCCCGATGATGAGCTAACTGGTCGAATGACTAAAGATCAAGTCATTAGGTACGTCATCACTTACTCAGCATCAGCATTTGTATTTCGTAAATGAAGAAAACCTGAACCGTACAGTTTTATACATCAAAAAAGCATCCAAAGAATTTTGTAGTATAGGGATTTTTCTCACTTAAGGAAGTTATGAAAAATATTCATGATATTACACGGATGACACATCCCAAATAGGTACCTAGAAAGGAAATCAGATTGAAAAATGTCAATTGACCGAATTTAAAGCTAACAAATTAAACGTCTGTTATGCCCGACGATGAGCTAACTGGTCGAATGACTAAAGATCAAGTCATTAGGTACGTCATCAGTTACTCAGCATCAGCATTTGTATTTCGTAAATGAAGAAAACCTGAACCGTACAGTTTTACGAGTATACATCAAAGCTTGCTCTGGTCCTCACATCCCACTCTTGGAAAAATCGAACCGTACTTTTCCTGTCAACCATAAAAATTTTGTCGTCTCTGGAAATCGAAGGATTTTTCATGTAGCTTACCGTTTTAACACACTTTTAACATTAATTTTTTCAGTCGGAAAGATCGCTCACTTGACACCAAGCAAGTTGGATATGGCGTCCCTCCACTCCTGTCCTCAGCTGGCGGCCAATACGCGTCTTGTAGATAATGGCGCAGGCAGCAAGACCGTGTGGCGTATCAACAATGTGGAGCTAGAGCCTGTGGACAAGACAATGTATGGGGTCTTCTTCTCGGGAGACTGCTACTTGATTCATTACCAGTATGCCGCCGGCGATATACTTTACTTCTGTCTGTCTGTCTGTAAACAAAATATCTCGAGAACGGTAAGAGCTAGAGACTTGAAATTTGGTATGTAGTCCACAAATGTGACAAAGATGAAACGTAAAGATTTTGGTTAAGATGGTAGCTGAAATTGGCGGTATTTTGACCGCTTTTTGGCGGTTTTCAGCTATACTGACTAAACAGTTAGAGATACTTATTGTAAAAGTCACAATAGATGAACACCCAAATAAACTTCATTCAATAGGATAAGGAAAGTCGTGTGGTGTTCACACCAGATTTTTCTTATATGCAGTTGACACGAGAAGACCTGAACGTAGGGGTAATACCTAGTTTTTTTTCTTCTTCTTCTTTTTCTTTCTTACGAATATATGTTATACTTTGCACAAATGCACATGAATACGCAAATGAAAGCTTGTTAATGGGCACTTGACCTATGAAATACATAATCGTGGGCAAAGTACAAAGTGCCCTTGTGGCATAGTCCTTTAGCCAGACACCTGTGAGCAGCCTAAGACGCGTGTTCTTATTAGAACTGATCAGTTATACCCTTTAAATGATAAAAATGAAGTTTTTCTTTAATTCACTTCTTTTCACTCCACTATTCAATCTATTAGGACACAATGGTAACAAAGAAACAGCTAGGAGAGGTGTAACTACCTATACATCATCACGTCCGTACTCTGGTACATACACATGTAAGCATCACACATAAGTCGCTTGGCATACTCGGGCAGCTGGCGATCGTCGGGAATTTCGTTCAATTGCCGTGAGCCCTCGTCCGACAACCAATGAGGTAGCTCGGAACACGGCACCATTTCCGGTATGTTATACCCGTTCCGCTCACCTGTGAATAATAATAATATTATTTTATTGGGCATAAAGATTACAATTGTAAGGACAAAGTTTACAATTGTACACAAAGTCAATTAACTTATACCAAGTACCTGAAAATAAAAATAATTATCAGACTTTAACCAATTAAATGGAAATCGGAAGTCCATCTCTTCCTTCTCTCTCCTATCCTGTCTTCCTTCTCTTCGATTTCGGGACGATAAGATCAGTTACATTTACCTCTCTCAAACCTTGGGGGGGAAAAATAGTATTAAACATTCCTACCATTTCAATTCCAGCTACAGGTATGTTATACCCGTTCCGCTCACCTGTGAATAATAATAATATTATTTTATTGGGCATAAAGATTACAATTGTAAGGACAAAGTTTACAATTGTACACAAAGTCAATTAACTTATACCAAGTACCTGAAAATAAAAATAATTATCAGACTTTAACCAATTAAATGGAAATCGGAAGTCCATCTGGGGCATAGCAAACAAGCTGGTTTGAATTCCAGCCAAAAAGACAAGGTAGCGTACATCATTAATAGGACCTTTTTTTTTAATGGGATTCTATACACTGCAAAAGGCAAAGCATGGCATTACTTCAAGGAGGGGCACTATTAATAGAACCTGAGCTGTTAAAAAGCTTGCTCTGGTCCTCACATCCCACTCTTGGAAAAATCGAACCGTACTTTTCCTGTCAACCATAAAAATTTTGTCGTCTCTGGAAATCGAACTTCTGCATAGCAAGCGCGTTACCACTGGGCTAACCGTCCCCCCACTTACCTTTCCTGTCGGCCATCGAATCGAAAAAGCACCACGGAGCTTCACAGCCACTTCCTCCCTTGACGAAGGCAACATAATGCGAGGTTTCAATGCACACCACAGCGAACAGTTCCATGAACAGTCGCGGTACGGTGCATTCCTGGTCGTAACGGAAATAGTCTGGCAGTTCCAGACGTCGCCAGCACGACTCGTGATCTGTGCGCTTCTCGTGAGTGTGAGTCTGAAAAAATGGGAGTGTGAGAAAAGATGAGTGTAAGTTTGAGAAAATAGGAGTACCTATATGGTGTTAAGTCTAAAGGTAGAAGAAACACACTACCATCATGCCACGACACGCGAAGTAACGTGATGGTAGTGTGGCTGTCCTGAACGAAATTACCGACAAACCTACAACTACGTTTTTCTTACTCCCCATGACTTCACGTGACGTGATGGTAGTGTATTTCTACATTGAGGGAAACGTGACACTGGCATTTAAAAAAAAACTTCCGTCTACTTTTTTTAAAAAATAAACGTCAACATTGAAACGGTAGGTACCGTTCATTATTCAGTTTATAACAAATTACAGTATTTGAGCAACGGCAGGAAAAAAGGTAAAATAACGGCTACTCAAAAAGTTGCCAAAAACTTGCAAAATCCAAGCAAAAAAAAAGGCTAGAGCTAGAGCCTGTCGAAATGATCACTACGCTGTCAGAAAACTTACCTATCCAAGCAGGTTTGACATTACCAGACTTTGCAAGCCCCGTGTGAAAACTAGAACCTATCACACCTTCAATACGCCGCGAAAAAACTTACCCTATCCAAGCAGGTCTGACAGTACCAGAGACTTTGCAGGCCGACATCACACTGGTTGAAGCATTTCCGACACTCAAACTCGGCCAGCTTCCCACAGATGGCACACTGACGAGGTGAGTCCTCCAGAACGTCAGTGATATCCAGCAGTTGTGAGGGCAGAATACGAGGGTACATTTTATACGACTTGCCAAACCTCGGCATCTGAATGATGAGACAGGAGGGGACCTGAGAGGGGAAATAGAGATGAGAATTCAGTCCGTTTTTGTCAGCAATTCCAATAGTGTCGTTTAATGTTAGAATATTTCATACAATAGACCAGTTGCGCTGTCTTAGGTGAGGTTTCAAAATCAGGTGTAGAAAAAATGAGGAACTACGGATTTTTTCTTTTTCTTCTACGACTTCTAGATCCCGAGATAAAACGATTTAAAGAAATACCGGTAAATCTTAAACCCTGATGGCAGAGCATACGCTCCCGTATTTTCAAAAAATATCTGGGTAGGTATTCTCAACATTTCTATTCCATAGACCTTAGAGGCCCTTTAGGTACTCACCTCCTTCAATTTAATGTCAGACGTTAAGAAACTCTGCTCAAACAACTGCTGGACGGTGGGAAAAGTCAGATTCTTGTCCTTCTCCACAAACAACTGGTAGTGATAGGCCTCCTGTCCCGAACTCAACTTGAGAAAAGGCTCGGCACGTAAGATTTGGGCCACCAGAGAGGTGAGGAACTCTTCAGGATCCTTTGAATAGAGAGGGGGGAAAGAGTTATACGCAAAATTAAAGGGGCACACTTGTTCCTACTGAAAAATAGATTAAATAAAGCACTGTTTCTACTAATTGCTTTCTATTACCGTTATACTATAATACCAATGACCGAGGCCACACTTAGAGATAACCAGGGAGCGGATTATATGCACGAAAAATGGCAAATATGTATGCAATATTCATAAAATAATGGCCCAAATATGCGGATACGCAAAATTAAAGGGGCACACTTGTTCCTACTGAAAAATAGATTAAATAAAGCACTGTTTCTACTAATTGCTTTCTATTACCGTTTTACTATAATACCAATGACCGAGGCCACACTTAGAGATAACCAGGGAGCGGATTATATGCACGAAAAAATGGCAAATATGTATGCAATATTCACAAAATAATGGCCCAAATATGCGCGAAATATGCACAAAATAATGACCCAAATATGCACGAAACCTGAAAGAATGCGCAACAAAATGCACTCATCTAAGTTCTCATAGTGGTGTCACAGAGGGTGACACAACATTTTAGAACCTCGAACTGATGTTCTCTCCAGACTTGCAAGTCGAATCAGCGCATTATAAGTGTCAGGTTTTGTCACTGCACCACCACAGTCGGTGTTTTTCTTTCCTCCTTCTTTTTTTTCCTGAGAAAACATGTCTCAACGTGTTCTATCACCTGGGAAGAATTCAGCTTTCCTTTAAATTTACAACATTCGTGTTTTTTCCCTCTATTTTAGTTGGGCTATAACATAGTGGTGTCACAGAGGGTGACACAACATTTTAGAACCTCGAACTGATGTTCTCTCCAGACTTGCAAGTCGAATCAGCGCATTATACTTAAGTGTCAGGTTTTATCACTGCAACACCACGGTTGGTGTTTTTCTTTCCCCCTTCTTTTTTTCCTGAGAAGACATGTCTCAACGTGTTCTATCACCTGGGAAAAATTCAGCTTTCCTTTAAAAATTTCCAACATTCGTGTTTTTTCCCTCCATTTTAGTTGGGCTATAGGGAAAGTGTTGTTTTCACCAGAAATTTTTACATACAAAGAGGTACGCGGAGGTACCTACCTTTTCTTCGGTGGTAAGGCCAGACACCGAGCTCAGTTCATTAAGCAGCCGTCGTAGTCGCATCACCTTGTCGGCGCGTACAAACAAATTGGTGCGCAGTGGATTAACAATTTCCTCGCGCAGTACTTGCTGAACTGTGGTGTACTGAGGAGAGGAGCCTTCCGGGGCCGGCCGAAACAGAAGGTTGTCGAACACACTGAAAGTGGGGAAATATTCTCGTTCAGACCACTCTCGCGCAGTACTTGCTGAACTGTGGTGTACTGAGGAGAGGAGCCTTCCGGGGCCGGCCGAAATAGAAGGTTGTCGAACACACTGAAAGTGGGGAAACATTCTCGTTCAGACCACTTGCTGAAAACCACTTTGTGGGAAAAGATTGTCTACTAAGGCCGGGGGTCACAAAGTGAATTTAAACACGGTTTAAGTTTAACTCTCGGATTAAGCAATGATTGGTTGATTATTTTTAAAGACTTCAAAAACTTCACCCAATCATCGCGCAGTACTTGCTGAACTGTGGTGTACTGAGGAGAGGAGCCTTCCGGGGCCGGCCGAAATAGAAGGTTGTCGAACACACTGAAAGAGGGGAAATATTCTCGTTCAGACCACTTGCTGAAAACCACTTTGTGGGAAAAGATTGTCTACTAAGGCCGGGGGTCACAAAAAGAATTTAAATTGGGTTTAAGTTTAACTCTCGGATTTAACAATGATTGGTTGATTATTTTTAAAGACTTCAAAAACTTCACCCAATCGGAAAGAAAAGTTAAACGGAGTTTAAACTCACTTTGTGGGCCCCGGCCTTAGCGTTATATTTTCAAGCTGAAAAGCCATGAAACTCTGTTTCGTGTTAATATAGGCCGGTAGGCGCTTCAAACTCTTGACGTTCGCGCTTCTCCCGGTACGCTTGATTTTCAATTTTATCAGGGTGAGTGAACAGGGGTTATTTGAAGCAAACTCTTGACGTTCGCGCTTCTCCCGGTACGCTTGATTTTCAATTTTATCAGGGTGAGTGAACAGGGGTTATTTGAAGAAAAAAAAATGTAAATTGGTGCAGAGTTGCAGAGTAAATGTGAACATAGCAAACACGTTACCTGGTAAATGTGAACATGGCAAACAGGGTGGCGTCCAGGTAGCACGAATTATGATGTCCCTGAATGCCGCAAAATTTCCCGCAATAGTTCTCAATGTCCCTCTCTACGTTAATGGGCGCCACAGCTCCCGGGATTATCGGGCACTCCTTGCCGCCAAATTCTCTATCAGGCGAGGTCCCTAGCATATGAGACGAAGCTGAGGGCCCCGGGCAATGGGACTCGATGAAACGAGAGTCGAGGCGACATTGGAACAGAGGCGGCACTCCTTGCCGCCAAATTCTCTATCAGGCGAGGTCCCTAGCATATGAGACGAAGCTGAGGGCCCCGGGCAATGGGACTCGATGAAGCGAGAGTCGAGGCGACATTGGAACAGAGGTACAAAGTGACCTCGCTTCGGGTTACAATGGAAACGCTGCTTGTTGTTCATCATGCCATCACAGAATTTGTCGTGCTCCTCTTCCTGCAAATCAGTCATGAAAAGACTTAAAGGATAAGTTTGTCAAAGTCCGCCTTTGCGGCCAAATGATGGACAAGGGATATACATGTAAGTTAGTAAGCTAGGCCTCAAAGTCACATGCAAACACTGGGGAAGCCAGCCTAGTTAGCTTTGACTTTGGTTAATATCAGGATGGGTGACTATCCGATTTTTACCAAATTGTTACAGTCGCGTCCTTGGACCATACCGGCGAAGCCAGCCTAGTTAGCTTGGTTGGTAGCACGTCTGCCTTGTAAGCGCTAGGCCTCATGGTCGATTCCCGCCCGGGGCGAATCTTATGCTGAACGGATAATGTTCGTTCTCGGAACGGCTGGCTTTCTCCTATCCTGTCTTCTTTCTCTCTTAAATTTCGGGACGATAAGACCTTATCCTGTCTTCCTTCTCTCTCCTATCCTGTCTTCCTTCTCTTCGATTTCGGGACGATAAGATCAGTTACATTTACCTCTCTCAAACCTTGGGGGGAAAAAAAATAGTATTAAACATTCCTACCATTTCAATTCCAGCTACCGAAGCCAGCCTAGTTAGCTTGGTTGGTAGCACGTCTGCCTTGTAAGCGCTAGGCCTCATGGTCGATTCCCGCCCGGGGCGAATCTTATCCTGAACGGATAATGTTCGTTCTCGGAACGGCTGGTTTTCTCCTATCCTGTCTTCTTTCTCTCTTCGATTTCGGGACGATAAGATCAGTTACAGTTCCCTCTCTCAAACCTTGGGGAAAAAAATAGTATTAAACATTCCAAGAACTTACCATTTCAATTCCAGCTACCGTGTGTCCTGTCAAGGCTGTTGAGAGGACACACCCATATATTTCCAGATATTTTTTCATATTTCTTTTCATATTCACTGATTATCACACCAATTTTACTATTATCAACTTTCTTTGAGGCAACAACAATTGTGCCAAATATTAGAGTTTGCTTAAAAGTCCATCTGGGGCATAGCAAACAAGCTGGTTTGAATTCCAGCCAAAAAGACAAGGTAGCGTACATCATTAATAGGACCTTTTTTTTAATGGGATTCTATACACTGCAAAAGGCAAAGCATGGCATTACTTCAAGGAGGGGCACTATCAATAGAACCTGAGCTGTCCAAGTGATTATCAAGATTATCAACGGGACTGTGAGGCTCTCCGTAGTCTAAAACATACCAAGGGGGATAACACTATCTAATAAAAAGAATAATTACAGCTTAACTCTATACACAAAAAGCCCAATCTGAGGCTTACGTGTGGGGGCTAAACAGCCCTAAAGGATGGGTTAAGTTTCTACGAATCTACGAAGTGGAATAACACTATCAGACTGATAAATAGAATACGTGGATAGACAGAATAACATGTTGGTAGATTTTGCGTGAAGGATATTCAATTAAAACAGACGGGGGCCTACGTTGTGTCAGATTACTTCGAGTGAGTTAAATCCTGGAGGGAAAGATTGGTATTGGGTAAAATGTCACCTGACTCTATAGGATCAGACTGATAAATAGAATACGTGGATAGACAGAATAACATGTTGGTAGATTTTGCGTGAAGGATATTCAATTAAAACAGACGGGGGGCTACGTTGTGTCAGATTACTTCGAGTGAATTAAATCCTGGAGGGAAAGATTGGTATTGGGTAAAATGTCACCTGACTCTATAGAAGGGGCTACGTTGTGTCAGATTACTTCGAGTGAATTAAATCCTGGAGGGAAAGATTGGTATTGGGTAAAATGTCACCTGACTCTATAGATACTCCACTATACCTTGGAAATTATTCTGTTGTAGAAACTGCTGTCGCTGCTGTTCTTGTTGGCGCTGTTGGGAAAACGAACCTACTGGTATGTGAGAAGACGGCGGTTTCAACTGAGGCAACGTACAAGAGTTTAAATTCATGCCACAATAATTGGTCAGAGGTCCCATGGACGATGCCTGAGCATAACAAGGAGGTCCATGATATGCCCCTTGTAGATGACAACCCTGAGAGCATGTATGATGTTGTAGAGGTGCTTGAGGATATGAATGAAATGCCCCATGCTGTCCAGGTATCATGTGATAACCCTGCATATAGCTGGGAGATTGGTTTGAATGATTTTGAATCATGAGAGGCATATTATGTGCTTTAATAGATTCAAAACCTGGCAAGAGTGCTGACTTCTGATACTGGGAACATTCGTAACTTGGCGGTGGCATTTCAACCATGTTGGATGAATATTCTATTTTAGGTTCAAGTTTCTCAACAATATTAGGTGAATGTTCGAGTTTTCCAACAGGTCTATCGGGGTATAGCGAGGTCTGAGCGTTTCCAGGAAAAGATTGTCTAGTCAATGCATTTTCCTTGAGGTTTTGACTAGGTTGTTTACTTTGATTATTACCCACAGCTTTGCTCGCTTGTTTTTGAGCTCTCTGTTTTTGTCTAAGTCTCTCCATTTCAAACACGTTTTATTTTTTTTAAAAAAAAAAAAAAAAAAAAAAAAGAAACGCGATTGAAACTTCACCACATCCATTGCAATGAAAATCAGCTGATCAACGGACGTCGCATCGGTGATTTTTCAAACCTTGAAATAATTTATTAGAGCGAAAGGTACCTAACTTTTTTTTTTGACAGAGGGAACTGTAAATGGCAAGGTCTCATAGTCCCAAAATCGAAGAGAGAAGGAAGAGAGGATAGATTGGATAGAAGAAAGCCAGCCGTTTCGAAAACGAACCCTATCCATTCAGAATAAAATCCGCCCTAGGCGGGAATCGAAGCCGCGACCTAGCGCTTACAAGACGCGCTCCGTCCAAACTAATAACTAACTAGGCTGGCCTTAACAATTTTATTTTCCTCTAGGACACTCTAGGTCTAGGTAGTCTAAATTCTATTATGCCTGCCTCTCACGCTCAGACCATCTGACAGGCCGCGATCTCACAGATCCGGGTCGGAACGGGAGCGGCGCGGTACGATATACCTAGATCTAGGTTTCTAGATTTTTCCACCACTCACGCTCAGACTGCCTGTCTGTTTACGAGGCGAGCGACGACTATACGTGACCGGGGTAGGTTACCCTACCTCAGGTCATGAAAACAAGTCATGAAAATAGAACATTTTGCATACGAAAGAAGGTCTGACTCCGCAAGTCCATCTGGGGCATAGCAAACAAGCTGGTTTGAATTCCAGCCAAAAAGACAAGGTAGCGTACATCATTAATAGGACCTTTTTTTTTAATGGGATTCTATACACTGCAAAAGGCAAAGCATGGCATTACTTCAAGGAGGGGCACTATTAATAGAACCTGAGCTATTAAAAAGCTTGCTCTGGTCCTCACATCCCACTCTTGGAAAAATCGAACCGTACTTTTCCTGTCAACCATAAAAATTTTGTCGTCTCTGGAAATCGAACTAGGGAGCTTCTGCATAAAAAAAAAAAAAAAAAAAAAAAACGATTGCGGAGTCTCTAGACGTGCCTCGAACTTGGACTGTTTATAACTGACTCAGAAAAAAATGTGTTTCTTTTTTGAAATTTTGATCTGACATCCCTCTGGGAATCGAACTAGAGACCTTCTGTATGCCAAGCAAGAGCAATCTTCTTCTTCTTCTTCTTCTTCTTCTTCTTCCTAGCCTTTTCCTAATTAAATAGGGTCCGCGTTTCTTGTCAGTCTCTTCCAGACAGCCCCATGCCAAGCAAGAGCAATACCACTGGGATAATCAATCGTACCCCAAAGGCTTACCTTTCCTGTCGGCCATCGAATCGAAAAAGCACCACGGAGCTTCACAGCCACTTCCTCCCTTGACGAAGGCAACATAATGCGAGGTTTCAATGCACACCACAGCGAACAGTTCCATGAACAGTCGCGGTACGGTGCATTCCTGGTCGTAACGGAAATAGTCTGGCAGTTCTAGACGTCGCCAGCACGACTCGTGATCTGTGCGCTTCTCGTGAGTGTGAGTCTGAAAAAATGGTAGTGTGAGAAAAGATGAGTGTAAGTTTGAGAAAATAACTAGACGTCGCCAGCACGACTCGTGATCTGTGCGCTTCTCGTGAGTGTGAGTCTGAAAAAATGGGAGTGTGAGAAAAGATGAGTGTAAATTTGAGAAAATAGGAGTACCTATATGAGTGTTAAGTCTAAAGGTAGAAGAAACACACTACCATCATGCCACGACACGCGAAGTAACGTGATGGTAGTGTGGCTGTCCTGAACGAAATCACCGACAAACCTACAGGCATTAAAAAAAAACTTTTGTCTACTTCATATATATATTAAAAAAAACGTCAACATTGAAACGGTACCGTTCATTATTCAGTTTATGACAAATTACAGTATTTGAGCAACGGCAGGAGAGAAGGTAAAATAACGGCTACTCAAAAAGTTGCCAAAAACTTGCAAAATCCAAGCAAAAAAAAGGGCTAGAGCTAGACCCTGTCGAAATGATCACTACGCTATCAGAAAACTTACCTATACAAGCAGGTTTGACATTACCAGACTTTGCAAGCCCAGTGTGAAAACTAGAACCTATCACACCTTCAATACGCCGCGAAAAAACTTACCCTATCCAAGCAGGTCTGACAGTACCAGAGACTTTGCAACCAGACGTCGCCAGCACGACTCGTGATCTGTGCGCTTCTCGTGAGTGTGAGTCTGAAAAAATGGGAGTGTGAGAAAAGATGAGTGTAAGTTTGAGAAAATAGGAGTACCTATATGGTGTTAAGTCTAAAGGTAGAAGAAACACACTACCATCATGCCACGACACGCGAAGTAACGTGATGGTAGTGTGGCTGTCCTGAACGAAATTACCGACAAACCTACAACTACGTTTTTCTTACTCCCCATGACTTCACGTGACGTGATGGTAGTGTATTTCTACATTGAGGGAAACGTGACACTGGCATTAAAAAAAACTTCTGTCTACTTCTTAAAAAAGTAAAAAAGAAAAAAAAAACGTCAACATTGAAACGGTACCGTTCATTATTCAGTTTATGACAAATTACAGTATTTGAGCAACGGCAAGAGAAAAGGTAAAATAACGGCTAAAACTACTCAAAAAGTTGCCAGAAACTTGCAAAATCCAAGCAAAAAAAAGGCTAGAGCTAGAACCTGTTGAAATGATCACTACGCTGTCAGAAAACTTACCTATCCAAGCAGGTTTGACATTACCAGACTTTGCAAGCCCCGTGTGAAAACTAGAACCTATCACACCTTCAATACGCTGCGAATTCAAACACGACTAGGGGGATTCTATCATTCGACTCCATGACGGAAAATGCCACGTGAAGTGTCACAGTAAACTAAGTGACCTTACGCCAGCCACAACGGTAAAATTCAGTCTATTTACTTTCTAATTTCTATGTGTGGCACAAATCAAAAAGGTTTCACTGGATTGAAATTTTCGTCATTAAATTTTTGACTGATTTACTACTATTCGATTTAAGTTTTAAACCAAATTACGGCAATAGCTAAATTAATTTTGGAGTGCTTTGGCACAGATTTACTATGAGACAAATGATAACCCGAGTTCATCTATACGTGAGAGAGAAATATTAGGACTGAATAAAATGGCAAGGGCTGGGAGATATGTGAGAGGCGCACGTTAGATGTAAAAATAGCCCAGACACTCAGTACACAAACATGGGTAAAATTCACTACACCTTTCGCTTCACTCGGGTTCCAAAATACAGCTGTGAATTATTATTATTATTATTTTTATTATTATTATTTTTTTGGCAAAGAGCTATGTTTTTACTTTCTTACTTGTCTTCGTAGCTTAGTGGGCACGCGCTCGTCTGCTAGTGAGGAGGTCGCGGATTCGAATCCCCGAGAAGGTATGGAAATTTATTGTCAATCGGTTGTTTTTTTTTCTTTCGTTATTTCGTAGCAATTAAACAACTGCTAAATTACGCTCATGGTCTGTATCGTAGCATGGTCAATCTGTATTATGTCCCTCGTTAAATGGGTGACATGATGTCGTATGTAATCTCTGATGCTGCAGCTCCATACAATCAGATAGATATCCGGTGAAAAAAAGACTACAACTACGTTTTTCTTACTCCCCATGACTTCACGTGACGTGATGGTAGTGTATTTCTACATTGAGGGAAACGTGACACTGGCATTTAAAAAAAAACTTCCGTCTACTTTTTTTAAAAAATAAACGTCAACATTGAAACGGTAGGTACCGTTCATTATTCAGTTTATAACAAATTACAGTATTTGAGCAACGGCAGGAAAAAAGGTAAAATAACGGCTACTCAAAAAGTTGCCAAAAACTTGCAAAATCCAAGCAAAAAAAAAGGCTAGAGCTAGAGCCTGTCGAAATGATCACTACGCTGTCAGAAAACTTACCTATCCAAGCAGGTTTGACATTACCAGACTTTGCAAGCCCAGTGTGAAAACTAGAACCTATCACACCTTCAATACGCTGCGAAAAAACTTACCCTATCCAAGCAGGTCTGACAGTACCAGAGACTTTGCAGGCCGACATCACACTGGTTGAAGCATTTCCGACACTCAAACTCGGCCAGCTTCCCACAGATGGCACACTGACGAGGTGAGTCCTCCAGAACGTCAGTGATATCCAGCAGTTGTGAGGGCAGAATACGAGGGTACATTTTATACGACTTGCCAAACCTCGGCATCTGAATGATGAGACAGGAGGGGACCTGAGAGGGGAAATAGAGATGAGAATTCAGTTCAATAAAGAGTCCGTTTTGTCAGCAATTAATTTAATTAAAATTAAAATCGCCGTCATTTGCATTCCTGACCATTCTATTATTGTCAATCGTTTTTTTTTTTTTTCGTTATTTCGTGCTAAATTACGCTCATGGTCTGTATCGTAGCATGGTCAATCTGTATTATGTCCCTCGTTAAATGGGTGACATAATGTCGTACGTAATCTCTGATGCTGCAGCTCCATACAATCAGATAGATATCCGATGAAAAAAAGTTAAATGGGTGACATGATGTCGTATGTAATCTCTGATGCTGCAGCTCCATACAATCAGATAGATATCCGGTGAAAAAAAGAAAAAAAATCTTAGGATTCAAGCGACACCGACGTAACACGATCAAATCAACACACAATTTACCCACATACTTAGGTGTGGTTAAATTAATTTGCCTACATAGATGTGGGATGTGGTTAAGTTGCTTTCAAATTTTTAGTACATTGAAACCCATAGGTAGGTATGTACAATTGTACATAGAGATGTAGAGTTGTACATTGTCAGCAATTCCAATAGTGTCGTTTAATGGTAGAATATTTCATACAATAGACCAGTTGCGCTGTCTTAGGTGAGGTTTCAAAATCAGGAGTAGAAAAAAGTAAAAATGAGGAACTAGGGATTTTTTCTTTTTCTTCTACGACTTCTAGATCCCGAGATAAATCGATATAAAGAAACACCGGTAAATCTTAAACCCTGATGGCAGAGCATACGCTCCCGTATTTTCAAAAAGGTTGTACATTCGTGATATGTACACATGAACATATCTAGACTTAACCTCAACCAATGGAACCGAAATCTAATTCTAAATATTTTAATTATATTACTTCCAAGGATTTCATCATAAAAAGAAGAATCACTGTAACCTAATGACTAGAAAAAGGTTGTACATTCGTGATATGTACACATGAACATATCTAGACTTAACCTCAACCAATGGAACCGAAATCTAATTCTAAATATTTTAATTACATTACTTCCAAGGATTTCATCATAAAAAGAAGAATCACTGTAACCTAATGACTAGAAAAAAAACTTACCATCCAAATTGGACGAGGAAGATGATAGGTTGGGAGATATCTTGCTTGGGGAGATATTCAGAGAAGGATCCCGGGAAATGAAATCACAAGAGTCTTGTTCAGCTACTAGATATTTGACCAGGGGCGGAGGCCGGGGAGGGATGTCTAAACACAGGTCACGTGGGGGAGCTGTAGCCCCACTGTAGCAATTCCTGGGTGGGATTCTCTGGGGTTCACTAGCCTGAGGACGCTCTAGCTGGGAATTCCTGAGGTTTTCATTGGATGCTTGGCAAGATTTTTCACACAAGTCTGAAAAATAAGAAAAAGGTTGGGAGAATTATTATTTATCAAGGAACAGTGCAGTGGTCATTGGTCAAGCTATTGTCAGAGAAATGTTTATGTCATTCTCACCAAGTATTCTTCACATACGTTTTGGATGTACCTACCTAAAAACAATTAAGCACACATTGGGAAAAATAATCATTTGTTTCATGAAGCATGACAAGGGACAAGAATGCTTATTTTTAAGCAAGCAAACTTGGCATCTCAACATTATGGAAAAAGAGGGTTATGACAGAATAAAATTAAGGAGGAAGGTTGAAAAGACATTGAAGCCCAAAGAGCAAGAGGTATTAAGTTTTTTTATGACTAGGTACCTATAAATTTGGTTCAAACAATCACTTACCACTTTGACCTCCAGCCCTACTTTCACCATGGAAATCCTCAAACTTCATTAATTCACATAGGGGCACACACACTGTGTAGATCAGACTGAAAGGAGGTGACAAGGACCTAATAGGATTATCCAGACGAAGCAGAACATCCATATTGTCTTGGAATTCTAGAATGACACCAGCCTGGGGATCAGAGTCATCTATCCAAACAACCTGATCACCTTTTTTCAGAATAGATTCTGGATGGTCTGATAGATCTGAGGAATACCTAGTACAACATAAAATTCCCTTGAAACAGAGGGTGTATTTGCAGAATAAATTTATGAGTGTGCAAAGGGCTGTCAAAGTTTTTTTATATTGCACTCAGCTTTTCGAAACGGATCAATATCTTGTGTGAAGGTAAAATAAGGCTTTAAGTAGGTTTTTCCTTTTTTTGCGGCACCATACCTCTGATATGTAGGCATATTGTGTTGGGGTGATACGAATACGATCTGAGGCAACTTTTATTACCCTTTCAGGGGATAGATATGATTCTGGATTACTCCTGAGAGTACCATTAGATTGGTGAACTTCATTTTTATCCTGGAATGAAAAAAAAAGTCATGTTACTTGCTTGTTATTTAGGTACATATGTACTTGTTATTTTTTTTTTATGTAATTAGGTACCTATCCATTATTGTCAATTTATTCCAAAGGTAACACTGTCACAGATTCTAGACATGAGTTATTTTTATTGGTGGACTTCTATGGGATTCCAAGGACAAAAACCTTAAATCCTTCTCAAGATTTTGTAAACAATGGCTTAGTAGTAAGATTGTAATTGTTATAATAACTGCTAGAAGGCACAAAATAATAAAAATAGAAAGTTAGTGTAGTTTTGTCTCAAACATGTAAGTAACAAGATAGCTACTAAGGACTAGTTAGGTACTAATATTTATAGGTACAATAATATGATCCATTCATTACTTAAAAGGGAGATTCTAAAAAAAGCATGCTGTCTTCATGAAAGTATTTTATACGTACATAAATTTAACTACCTTAAAGTATGTGCATAAACTTGAAAGTGATATTATTAATATTTTTTTTATTATTTATTATTTTTTTTAAATATATGAGTAGGTATGACAAAATTAAGAAAAAAAAATTGGTTCAAGTTAACGGAAAGTTGCTCTCATTACCACTGATACATCAAAGAAGATGCCTTCCCCCAGGTCTGATGAAACACCTTTGTATAATATCATAGCTTTGGATGGGTTTCCTCCATTTACTTCATGGGACGGCAACACATACACCTCATCTCCAGGTTCCAATGCTTGTAGATGCAGACAAAGATCTTTGTCCCTCAGTATGTTTACTCTGCTTTGAGAAGGAACTGGTAAGATGTAAGGGATTATGTCAGGTTTTACATGAACAAGGCTGTTGCGACGACTATACGTGACCGGGGTAGGTTACCCTACCTCAGGTCATGAAAACAAGTCATGAAAATAGAACATTTTGCATACGAAAGAATTCTTTCGTATGCAAAATGGTCTGACCTTAAGGTCTGACTCCGCTGGGCATTGAACCCGGCTCTCTGCCGCGTGCAAGACCAGTGTAGTTATCATTGAGTCATGGAAACTGACCCCCTTTAGTGTTCAGCTACAATAAAATTAAAAGAGTACTTTTTGAAAAAATTTCGCCTGCGGCGTTCAAAATTCGATCGGACTGCATTTCTGAAAAATTGAGGGGGGGTTGCTCCCCTATGTACATAAATGTGGCCCGCGAAGTACCTCCCAGTTCTCCCACTGTAGCATGTGGCCCGCATACATAATATGTACCTATGCGGGCCACATACTACAGTGGGAGGATATGGAAGTTGTAAACCCCTGCCCTACCTAGCATCAACCTAAAGCTGTGTCCACACATAGTCGACGGTCGATCGACAAGGTGAATCTATGTTGTCGAGGCAGTGTACGGTTTCAGTCGACATCGATCGACGGCCGTCGACTCTGATGTGTGGACACAGCTTAAGAAAATACCTACCTTCAACGTAAAGTAGGTACATGATGAACAGTCTATCCCTCTTTCACGTTTACGAAAAGCTTTCAAGTTTAGGAAAGAGGCTAAACTCACGATGATGACGGCCGTCGACTCTGATGTGTGGACACAGCTTAAGAAAATACCTACCTTCAACGTAAAGTAGGTACATGATGAACAGTCTATCCCTCCTTCACGTTTACGAAAAGCTTTCAAGTTTAGGAAAGAGGCTAAACTCACGATGATATGACGTCAAAGCTCAAAGTCAGCTGTTCAATATGAAAAGGGGAGGTTTTTTCATTTCCCATAAGCAGGAGGAACGAGGAAAGCTTTCCTGACTCTTTCCTGTGAAGCTTTCTGTTCAGCAAAATAATTTTCCATCCCGGCGTGTGACTTTGTGCGTATCTCATAAGTTGAAAGCTTTTGTAAACCATTTTTTATCCGACTTATTTAATTTACATAGCTACGTACCTATAACTTACATCCTACTTTTTAATGAGTCGTACAAATCTAAATTAAATCAATGTTTTAAAATATATTAAACACAAAACATAATCGAATGGAAATGTAGGTAGATGAGGGCAAAATCGGTGCATATTGAGGTGAGAAATATTGTAATTGAAAGTAAAAATAGAAAGTAATTATAAGTTTGTATTACCTACCTTACTTATTGTGTGTAAATTATTCTGTCATAATTAAGTAGGTATAGGTACTTATTTTTCATATGAGATGAGGGCAAAATCGGTGCATATTGAGGTGAGAAATATTGTAATTGAAAGTAAAAATAGAAAGTAATTATAAGTTTGTATTACCTAGGTACCTTACTTATTGTGTGTAAATTATTCTATCATAATTAAGTAGGTAGGTACTTGTTTTTTATATGTACCGAGGGCAAAATCGGTGCATATTGAGGTGAGAAATATTGTAATTGAAAGTAAAAATAGAAAGTAATTATAAGTTTGTATTACCTACCTTTTACTTATTGTGTGTAAAATATTCTGTCATAATTAAGTAGGTAGGTACTTATTTTTTTTATATGTACCTACCTACCTAGTACAACATAAAATTCCCTTGAAACAGAGGGTGTATTTGCAGAATAAATTTATGAGTGTGCAAAGGGCTGTCAAAGTTTTTTATATTGCACTCAGCTTTTCGAAACGGATCAATATCTTGTGTGAAGGTAAAATAAGGCTTTAAGTAGTAGGTTTTTCCTTTTTTTGCGGCACCATACCTCTGATATGTAGACATATTGTTACTTGTTATTTTCATTATTATCTTATCATTCTAGTGTACTAATTATTAGATAGGTAGGTATGCCTACACTTATAATTATTAGGTACCTTTACCTATTCTTCCCCCTGTTTATAGCCGCACAGCCAGACGCTAATCTACTCCCTGTATAACGGAGGTTCTTTGCTTGGTTTCTCAAAGCGTGGATACATTGTCCCTTGAAGTTAGGTCTGCATACGAAAGGTCCTTACCAACGCAAAGTAGTTTTGAGAAAGTTGGTAGGTATCCTCTCCACTATCTCCCTTTAACCCATAGGCTGTTACGTATATGTAACGCTGGAAGAGGGTACTTTGTGTAGCTATAACACCATTTAACGTTACGGGCAGTAGGACTTTTCGTGTTTGTCCCTACCGTCTACTCAAAATCCCGTTGTACGATTCACACCCAATAACGGATAACCCTTAGGCATATTATTATTTTCATTATTATCATTCTAGTGTACTAATTATTAGATAGGTAGGTATGCCTACACTTATAATTATTAGGTACCATCTACATCTAGGTAAGTATGTTAGGTATCTTTAACCTGACCTGACTTTCTTCAGACAAGGTACTCAAGGTAGGTAGGGGTCTTATACGATTGGCTGTATTATATACGTTAGAAGCAGTTCTATGTAGAATAATTTTCATAAATTGGTACGTCCGCCTTATTTACGGTCAAATGGATGGGCAAAAGAGACCTACCTATCTATGTACAAATGTACATGTACAGGCCCAAGCCAATAAGATAGGCTTGAGGCCTTAAAGTCATCTATGTAGAATAATTTTCATAAATTGGTACGTCCGCCTTATTTACGGTCAAATGGATGGGCAAAAGAGACCTACCTATCTATGTACATGTACAGGCCCAAGCCAATAAGATAGGCTTGAGGCCTTAAAGTCACATGCAAGGAATCGGGTGGTAAGGGTGTGCGTAAGAGAAATAGTCTACGTATCTGTATACCTTCCTACTAATATACCTAGAGGTATCTTAGACAAAGGTACCTACTGAATATTTAATTGTCATCGATTCTCATCTGAGGAAAAACAAAGGAAAGGCAGACCAGATTAGAATTGATTAAAATGTCAAGCACTTCTTCTTTTCAAATGGATGTTGGGTTCATACTTTTTCCTCCTTCAAAAATTCCCTATCTGAGGAAAAACAAAGGAAAGGCAGACCAGATTAGAATTGATTAAAATGTCAAGCACTTCTTCTTTTCAAATGGATGTTGGGTTCACACTTTTTCCTCCTTCAAAAATTCCCTCCCCCCCCCCAATATTCCCCTTAAAATTTCTCTTCTCTCTTAGAAAAAATAATACTGTCATGCTAGGTACTACATACTAGGTACCTATATTATTTATTCTTACCGATAAGTTTCCCCACCCTGTCATACACAGGAGGAGGTGTGGGCAGAAGTTTCTCTGTGTATCTAGTTTGAGAGGTTGAAGACATGCTTTCAAACTTCTTCCTTAGTTGATTAACTGAACGTGCCCCATTACAGGTTGCTGGTGTTGCACTGACCCGAATAGGAGCCCCGTTACAAGGCATGGGTGTTGGGGTGATACGAATACGATCTGAGGCAACTTTTATTACCCTTTCAGGGGATAGATATGATTCTGGATTACTCCTGAGAGTACCATTAGATTGGTGAACTTCATTTTTATCCTGGAATGAAAAAAAAGTCATGTTACTTGCTTGTTATTTAGGTACATATGTACTTGTTAATTCTCCAAACTTTAGTAGGTACATTTATATAAATAAGTAGATACCTACCTATGTAAGCAGTTCTACACCTACCCCTTTCAGGGGATAGATATGATTCTGGATTACTCCTGAGAGTACCATTAGATTGGTGAACTTCATTTTTATCCTGGAATGAAAAAAAAAGTCATGTTACTTGCTTGTTATTTAGGTACATATGTACTTGTTAGGTGAACTTCCATTTTTATCCTGGAATGAAAAAAAAGTCATGTTACTTGCTTGTTATTTAGGTACATATGTACTTGTTATGCTTCTCAATTAATAGAAAGTAAAAAAGTCTGAATGGAAAATATCTACTTCTTTGACAACAAAATAATGCACTTGTCTTACAATGGGCTACAGGTGAATGTTTGGGATAGTCAAATAAGAAGTTGACGGCAATCTTTAAGACAAATCAGCCTAGTCACTAGATATAGGTAGGTACTAACTAATTACAACAGGAGAGATGAATTCAAAGTAAAAAGGAACCAAATAGGTATCTAATGAAATACCTAGGTACTAAGGTATTAACTAAAATTTCAAACATGGAAAAAATGGGTGTAGGTACACAAGAATTTTCACAATAGTAGGTGTCATGCTATCACTCTAATCATGCAATCGGAGAAGGTACAAACTGTTGAGATTGGTGAATCTTTCATAAACAGAACACTGTAATTTACATTTTAAACGGGCTAAAAAGCCTCAAGTAATCATTTTCCACAAAAAGAAAATTATTTTAAATTTAATTAAAAAATTGTTCAATTTCCACAGGTACCTTAGGTAAAAGGTTTTTCTTTTTGTTTTGATTTTTGATAACAAAAAAAAAAGAAACGCGATTGAAACTTCACCACATCCATTGCAATGAAAATCAGCTGATCAACGGATGAACGGACGTCGCATCGGTGATTTTTCAAACCTTGAAATAATTTATTAGAGCGAAAGATACCTAACTTTTTTTTTGACAGAGGGAACTGTAAATGGCTTAAAGTCACATGCAAACACAAGGAATCGGGTGGTAAGGGTGTGCGTAAGAGAAATAGTCTACGTATCTGTATACCTTCCTACTAATATACCTCCCGGGCGGGAATCGAACCCGCGGCCTAGCGCTTACAAGGCAGACGCGCTACCAACTAAGCTAACTAGGCTGGCCTACTTGTTATATTATTTTCATTATTATCATTCTAGTGTACTAATTATTAGATAGGTAGGTATGCCTACACTTATAATTATTAGGTACCTACACAAGACGCGCTCCGTCCAAACTAACTAGGCTGGCCTTAACAATTTTATTTTCCTCTAGGATACTCTAGGTCTAGGTAGTCTAAATTCTATTATGCCTGCCTCTCACGCTCAGACCAACTGACAAGTCGCGATCTCACAGATCCGGGTCGGAACGCGAGCGGCGGTACGATGTACGATATAATATGTACCTAGATCTAGGTTTCTAGATTTTTCCACCACTCACAACTTGTTATTTTTTTTTTATGTAATTAGGTACCTATCCATTATTGTCAATTTATTCCAAAGGTAACACTGTCACAGATTCTAGACATGAGTTATTTTTATTGGTGGACTTCTATGGGATTCCAAGGACAAAAACCTTAAATCCTTCTCAAGATTTTGTAAACAATGGCTTAGTAGTAAGATTGTAATTGTTATAATAACTGCTAGAAGGCACAAAATAATAAAAATAGAAAGTTAGTGTAGTTTTGTCTCAAACATGTAAGTAACAAGATAGCTACTAAGGACTAGTTAGGTACTAATATTTATAGGTACAATAATATGATCCATTCATTACTTAAAAGGGAGATTCTAAAAAAAGCATGCTGTCTTCATGAAAGTATTTTATACGTACATAAATTTAACTACCTTAAAGTATGTGCATAAACTTGAAAGTGATATTATTAATATTTTTTTTATTATTTATTATTTTTTTTAAATATATGAGTAGGTATGACAAAATTAAGAAAAAAAAATTGGTTCAAGTTAACGGAAAGTTGCTCTCATTACCACTGATACATCAAAGAAGATGCCTTCCCCCAGGTCTGATGAAACACCTTTGTATAATATCATAGCTTTGGATGGGTTTCCTCCATTTACTTCATGGGACGGCAACACATACACCTCATCTCCAGGTTCCAATGCTTGTAGATGCAGACAAAGATCTTTGTCCCTCAGTATGTTTACTCTGCTTTGAGAAGGAACTGGTAAGATGTAAGGGATTATGTCAGGTTTTACATGAACAAGGCTGTTGAGAGGACACACCCATATATTTCCAGATATTTTTTCATATTTCTTTTCATATTCACTGATTATCACACCAATTTTACTGTTATCAACTTTCTTTGAGGCAACAACAATTGTGCCAAATATTAGAGTTTGCTTAGTTGGTTTGCTTTGAGGATTCAAGTTGGCAGCAACCACAGTTTCACAAAGAACAAAGAAGTTCAAACTGGATTTCTTCAATACTTTTCTTTTTGCTTCCATTTCACAATTAGCACAGTTACAATCTTTGAGTTTTTCATATCCTTTGGACTTGCACACATAAGTGTCTACAAAATTGTGTTTTCTAGTCATAAAAATGTTTTTCAAGGCTTCTCAATTATCCTTTGGACTTGCACACATAAGTGTCTACAAAATTGTGTTTTCTAGTCATAAAAATGTTTTTCAAGGCTTCTCTATCCTTTGGACTTGCACACATAAGTGTCTACAAAATTGTGTTTTCTAGTCATAAAAATGTTTTTCAAGGCTTCTCAAATAATAGAAAGTAAAAAAGTCTGAATGGAAAATATCTACTTCTTTGACAACAAAATAATGCACTTGTCTTACAATGGGCTACAGGTGAATGTTTGGGATAGTCAAATAAGAAGTTGACGGCAATCTTTAAGACAAATCAGCCTAGTCACTAGATATAGGTACTAACTAATTACAACAGGAGAGATGAATTCAAAGTAAAAAGGAACCAAATAGGTATCTAATGAAATACCTAGGTACTAAGGTATTAACTAAAATTTCAAACATGGAAAAAATGGGTGTAGGTACACAAGAATTTTCACAATAGTAGGTGTCATGCTATCACTCTAATCATGCAATCGGAGAAGGTACAAACTGTTGAGATTGGTGAATCTTTCATACACAGAACACTGTAATTTACATTTTAAACGGGCTAAAAAGCCTCAAGTAATCATTTTCCACAAAAAGAAAATAATTTTCATTAAAAAATTGTTCTATTTCCACAGGTACTTAGGTAAGTAAAAAGTTTTTCTAATTTTCTAATTTTCTTTTTGTTTTGATTTTTGATAACAAAAAAAAAAAGAAACGCGATTGAAACTTCACCACATCCATCGCAATCAAAATCAGCTGATCAACGGACGTCGCATCGGTGAGTTTTCAAACGCAAATTTATTAGAGCGAAAAACTACGGGCTAAAAAATTCCGGGAGGGACGAGCCCAGCTTGTTCCTTTTTCTCACTCCTCGCATAGAAAATAATATAGGTACACACCTAATTCATAGGTAGGTAGGTACCTAACAGATCTTTGTTAAAATGTTGCAGGGTGAAAGGGAGTGCTTCATAGGGCTCTGATCTTGTTCAGTAGGTAAACTACGGGCTAAAAAATTCCGGGAGGGACGAGCCCAGCTTGTTCCTTTTTCTCACTCCTCGCATAGAAAATAATATAGGTACACACCATATTCATAGGTAGGTACCTAACAGATCTTTGTCAAAATGTTGCTGCGCGAAAGGGAGTGCTTCATAGGACTCTGATTTTGTTCAGTAGGTATGGGTGGGAAGGTATATCCATGAGGATGGCTAGGTAGGTAGGTATACCCATTGGGACTATCCAAACACGCTACACAGTAGGTTATAATTTCAATGGGCTTTAACGCTTTTCCCATTTTCAGGTGCTTGCACTACTTATCTTGTCCCAAATCCCATGGCCTGGTCCAACCATATTCAAAATATCCTGTCCGCGAGATAGTGCTACCATTGTACGTCGAGTCATTCAAAAAGTAAGTAATTAAGTATATATCAGTATATGTATAGAGCAGCGATTTCCAACTGGCGGCCCGCGTGCCATATGTGGCCCGCGAAGCTTTTTGGGTGGACCCCCTAGGGCTTGATGTTTGCTCTTTTACTATGGAGTGGACTCCGAAAATGTGGAGTATCCACCCCTCCCCCTCCAGAAAATCCTGGATACAGGGGGCCCGCTCCCCTTTATATGTGGCCCGCGAAGTACCTGCCAATGTAGCATGTGGCCCGCATACACATGGAAGTTGGAAATCCCTGATATAGAGGGACTAGAGTACCTAAGACCTTTTAGTCCGATTCGGGCTTGATAAACAAGAAAATAAAGAACGTACGTAAAATTCTATTCTATTTGCAGAAGTGGCTCCCCATTTTAGACCGGTACCATGTCAAACTGCCCCTGGAGTGCCCCTTTCATCCCTCGCGCGACATTTTCTACCCTCAACAAGAGGCCAAACATCAACACCGGCCATCACAATGGACCTGCGGCCTTTGCGGAAAATCCTTCTACGAGGAGAAATATCTGGATTGGCACTTTGACAATCGGCACAGGAGTCATGTCAATCTGGTAAGAGTTTTCTAGACTTCGACTTCTTTACACTGGAGGTTCTTGTTGTTTTAGCGGCTTCAGCTGTAGCCGAATGGTGATGGCAGAATAAAGAAAGGATACACCAGGGTGATGATCTCTAGCCATGTTTAAATGGCTCGTCCTGAACCGCAGTCAACCATGGTGAGGACTTGTGGTTGTTCTTTTCAAGCAGAGAGAACCCTCTGAAACTATCAGCTAGCTAGGCTGGTTAGGGTTACCTATTCTCAACCATGGTGAGGACTTGTGGTTGTTCTTTTCAAGCAGAGAGAACCCTTTGAAACTATCAGCTAGCTAGGCTGGTTAGGGTTACCTGTTCTTCCCCCTGTTTATAGCCGCACAGCCAGACGCTAGTCTACTCCCTGTTTAACGCAGGTTCTTTGCTTGGTTTCTCAAAGCGTGGATACATTGTCCCTTGAAGTTAGGTCTGCATACTATCAGCTAGCTAGGCTGGTTAGGGTTACCTGTTCTTCCCCCTGTTTATAGCCGCACAGCCAGACGCTAGTCTACTCCCTGTTTAACGGAGGTTCTTTGCTTGGTTTCTCAAAGCGTGGATACATTGTCCCTTGAAGTTAGGTCTGCATAAGAAACAGTAGGTCCTTACCAACGCAAAGTAGTTTTGAGAAAGTTGGTAGGTATCCTCTCCACTATCTCCCTTTAACCCATAGGCTGTTACGTATATGTAACGCTGGAAGAGGGTACTTTGTGTAGCTATAACACCATTTAACGTTACGGGCAGTAGGACTTTTCGTGTTTTTCCCTACCGTCTACTCAAAATCCCGTTGTACGCACCATTTAACGTTACGGGCAGTAGGACTTTTCGTGTTTTTCCCTACCGTCTACTCAAAATCCCGTTGTACGATTCACACCCAATAACGGATAACCCCAGTCTCATATTCTATTCAGGCAGAAGATGCGGTATGTCTGGCCGACTACTGTGACATCATGAGATGTGAAGTGGTACGTCACCAGAATTTGGACATCTCTCCTGACGGCACGTCCAGCCTGAGCACGGATTTGGAAATCTGGCGCGAGGCGAACACCTACCACACGGCTCTGGCTCCGGTAGGGCCTAGGGAGCTGATACGGGTGCCTTACCCCACCATACCCTCTTCATCTCGCCCTGGATCGACCAAACAGGAAAACAGCCGCTGCCTCAGGTACGAAAATACCTTTCAGCCTCCAAGGTCCATTTATTTATTTAGACTCTTTATTAGTTATAATCTTATAATTCAATGTACACAAATACAAGAAACTGCAAACGAAGGGTGAAATTATTGCCTGGGATGCCTGGGGCAATCTCTACCATTCAACCCTATTTACACAAGAGAATTTAACACCTGCCTTTCTTAATGTGAGGCAATTTTGTAAATGTACATAGCACATCCCTCGAATTCATGTCACATTAATTTGCCCCATACCCTCTTCATCTCGCCCTGGATCGACCAAACAGGAAAACAGCCGCTGCCTCAGGTACGAAAATACCTTTCAGCCTCCAAGGTCACAAGAGAATTTAACACCTGCCTTTCTTAATGTAAGGCAATTTTGTAAATGTACATAGCACATCCCTCGAATTCATGTCACATTAATTTGCAATGTACCCACCTAAGGCCAGCCACTCACTCTGTAGACAGGAGGACCTTTTCCGCCGTACCTGTCAGGTCTACGTCTACCTGATGTGTGTGTGCTCATCAGGTATCAGATCTACCTGACAGGCGGACCTGATAGTGAGTGGCTGGCCTGGCACAACAGACCATACTTCTCAGAAGACACTAACTTGTGTTTGTGTCACAGATTCTTGAATGTCGAAGTTGACTTTCTGATCATTTCCAGATCCGAAGCCCCGAGCAACTCGAATCAAGACGGGGAGGGAAACGCCCTGTCAGGTCTACGTCTACCTGATGTGTGTGTGCTCATCAGGTATCAGATCTACCTGACAGGCGGACCTGATAGTGAGTGGCTGGCCTAACACAACAGACCATACTTCTCAGAAGACACTTGTGTTTGTGTCACAGATTCTTGAATGTCGAAGTTGACTTTCTGATCATTTCCAGATCCGAAGCTCCGAGCAACTCGAATCAAGACGGGGAGGGAAACGCTACCTGTGACAGTTTTAGATAACACTTCAGTCGATCATTTAAGACCGGTTTTAGCGTCACCTATGTTAAGCTACGCCGAGCAAGGCCAAGAAATGGATGGGTGACTTAAACAGGGCTATTGTATTCGCTTCAGTGTAAATGGATGGGTGACTTAAACATTATATTTTGGTAGTTTAAAAGGAGAAAAGGGAGAACGGGCTTTAGTCTTGATTTTAAATCATTACCTACATGAAAGTAAAATCAAAAATATAGCCCGTCCTTCCTTTATTATTACGATAGTAATAAAAAAGGTATAGTGGACGGGCTATTGTATTCGCTTCAGTGTCGTCTGTCTGTCACTCTGTCTATCCCCATAGAAGGACTTGTCCAAACCTGTCGACCTATATATCAAATTAAAGGTCTTTTTACCAGGAACACGAAAATGGTGGTGCGAATTTTGTCCATAAAGCCAAAAATCTGGTGTGAACATCACACGACTTTCCTTATCCTATTGAATGATGCTTGAGTGTTCTTTTACCATAACTTTTAAAATATGTCTAACCGTTTTGTCGCTATAGCTAAAAACCGCCGAAAAACGGTCGAAATCTGTCCAAAAGCGGTCAAAATACCGCTAGCCCGTCCTTCCTTTATTATTACGATAGTAATAAAAAAGGTATAGTGGACGGGCTATTGTATTCGCTTCAGTGTCGTCTGTCTGTCTGTCTGTCTGTCACTCTGTCTGTCCCCATAGAAGGACTTATCCAAACCTGGTCAAAAGCCCGTCCTTCCTTTATTATTACGATAGTAATAAAAAAAGGTATAGTGGTCGGGCTATTGTATTCGCTTCAGTGTCGTCTGTCTGTCTGTCCCCATAGAAGGACTTATTCAAACCTGGTCAACCTATATATCAAATTAAAGGTCTTTTTACGAGAAACACGAAAGTGGTGGTGCAAATTTTGTCCAAAGAACCAAAAAGCCAAAAAAAAAAAAAAAATCGTTTTTGGGGACATACTTTGCGAATGTATGAAAGACGTCTAGGAGTTTCCCAATAAAATATTACTACCTAGAGTACCTAAGTCACATCATCCCGAAATCGGAGAAGGAGAGGATAGATAAAAAGGCAGGAGTTACAAGACGAACCCCATCTGTTTAGACCTTAGGACATTTAGATACTTTTTCGCAAGTTGCTTTCACAATGTTCTTCTTCTTCTACCCAGTTTTAAAGCATGATATGACCTACTGCTTTTCGGTTTCAGACGAACTTAACCAGGCAGTATGCTGGTATCTGACTTGCGACAGGTATTGGGAAGAGCCTCTGTCAGATCTCAAAGGTTTCCCGTGGGGCCTCGTGTTTGTGTTCGTCATGGTTTTGTCACTCGGCCTGTGCCTTTGCTACTACATTATCTGGGTTCTGTTCGAGTAAGTATCTTCTATCTTAACTCCAGATTTATACGTTGCCCACCTCTGTGGCTGAGAAGTCAAGAGCACTGACTCTCAACCTGGAGATGCTGGGTTCGAATTCCGGCCAGGGCGGAAATTTTCTGACCGAAATTTTCCGTTCCTGGGTAGGCATGAATGGAAAAGAATGTGGCTTGAAGTAATGCGAAAGCGGTTCCAAGGTACAACTTGAAAAAAAAAAGAGAAAAAAAAGATTTATACGTTGAAAAGATACGGTTTCTACCCGGGTAGAATTGGAATAGAATCCAGGTACAGGATCGGATTATGCTCTTTTCTACCCGGATATAATCCTATTTTGGTTACTTGGGAAGTTGCAAGTTTGTAATGAATTTGGTTCCAGCTCGGATGACCTGAGTATAGGCAGTAACAGTGTGACCGACAGTCCTTCGCCCCATCACTCCCAGTACAACCCTGACCTAGGTCCAGATGAACAATATATCTACGTCACTTATCCACCGGAATTGAAAAGACGACTGCTGGAAAGGTAAGCCGTAGCATGACCCGCTAATAGCGTTTTCTACCCGGATATAATCCTATTTTGGTTACTTGGGAAGTTGCAAGTTTGTAATGAATTTGGTTCCAGCTCGGATGACCTGAGTATCGGCAGTAACAGTGTGACCGACAGTCCTTCGCCCCATCACTCCCAGTACAACCCTGACCTAGGTCCTGATGAACAATATATCTACGTCACTTATCCACCGGAATTGAAAAGACGACTGCTGGAAAGGTAAGTCATAGCATGTCCTGTTAATTTGAGCTTTTTACAATAGAAACATATTCTTTCGATGTTTTCTCAGAGTATAGGTAATAGCGTTATTTTTGGAGGAAAATTGTAGCCTTGGGTATAGGGTAAGGATACAGCGCAATATGTTAGAAGAAACAAAAAACCACGTAATAGTTTTAGACTAAAATTTTCAATCTTTCAAATCAAAATAACGGTAAATTAAATAATAATTACATAATTGCTATAGGTTATTTTAGTACCCACCCTCATATCTACCCAACGTTAATATCGTCATTCTTGCTTTGTTAAAATTGATTTTAACTTTGAAATTAGCCTTTAAATCGTAAACATATAGTTTTAGACTTAGAACTAATATCTTTCTGGTTTGGTTTGTTTTATTTCTAGTTGTTACAATCGTACGAGTAGAATTTAGCGATTTATTTTGTAGACGTTTTGTGTTTCAAACTAAACCAAAAGAAACCATCACACCAACGGAAGAGAAACAAACTTCAAAGGAGTACCAAAATGTATATTGCGATAATTCATTGAATCGCGTTACACAAAATATCTAGCAGAATAACTAGGAGGATGTAAAACACAGAGAAGAACACACCAAGCTAGCGAAAAATCCAGAACCAGTCAATATTGAACCAGATCGACCTTTGAAGAAATCTCGAAAAGAGTCCCGAATGTTCGTCTTTGCCTACGAAGAGAAGGTGCGGACTGGAATTTTTTTTTGGAGAAGATGGTTATTTTGGAATCACCGCAGATTTGTACAATCGTACGAGTAGAATTTAGCGATTTATTTTGTAGACGTTTTGTGTTTCAAACTAAACCAAAAGAAACCATCACACCAACGGAAAGCGTGGAACCAACTACAAAGGAGTACCAAAATGTACATTTCGATAGTTCATTGAATTGCGTTACACAAAGTATCCAGTAGAATAACCGGAAGGATGTAAAACACAGAGAAGAACACACCAAGCTAGCGAAAAATCCAGAACCAGTCAATATTGAACCAGACCAGAAGAAATTTCAAAAAGAGTCCCGAATGTTCCTTTGTCTTTGCCTACGAAGAGAAGGTGCGGACTGGAATTTTTTTGGAGAAGATGGTAATTTTGCGGAATCACCGCAGATTTGATGCTCAAGAGGAAAATTGGTATTTTGTACAATTTATTTTCTACAGTAGATCTGAATAAACATGATCGTAGTTTTAACATTACTTAGATGCTTTCCTAGATTTTTTTTTACTTTTTTTTTTTTCATTATTATATTTGACACTAATAGAAATTCAAATAGCAAAATGGCCAACATATAAAAAAGAAAACAATACATGCATAGATTGGTTGATCAGTTCTTGTGTCAATACCTACCTAACCTACATATTATGTGAGTATAATACCTAATGTGAGATAATCTAGTAAATTCGGTATAAAATAGTTTAATTTAAAAAATCATTATTTTCTGTTGCGAAAAAAACACGACCATTTTATTTCTATTTTTAGATTTTTTTAGTTGTCCACTAAATTTAGTTTTGAATTTTTTCGTTAGTTAATAGGTCGCTCAGTTTTGTTTATTAGAATAATTTAGATTTTTTTCCCCATTCATTCGGTATAAAATAGTTTAATTTAAAAAATCATTATTTTCTGTTGCGAAAAAAACACGACCATTTTATTTCTATTTTTAGATTTTTTAGTTATCCACTAAATTTAGTTTTGAAATTTTTGGTTAGTTAATAGGTCGCTCAGTTTTGTTTATTAGAATAATTTAGATTTTTTTCCCCATTTATTTTTATTTTATTAGGTACTATTGAAATGTTTATAGTTAAGTGGGTAACTACCCAGGTAGACTTTGGTATGGGAGAGAAAAATATCAATATCTAATAGTCGTATTTTAAAACAAAAGACAACTAGGTACCTATTGTAAATGGCGCACATGTAGGTATACTTACTGATGAAAAATGAACGAAAATATAACTTGAATCCTTTTGATTTAGTAAACTTATTCTAATATAAGATTTTTGTATCGTCTCAGGAATTTAAAGTTGTGTAGGAAAAAAAAAAAATAAATAAAATAAGCTAATGCTTGGATATGTAATTGATAGGATTTTACAGAACTCTTTAATATTGGAATCCCACTTCATAAAGACTTGTAATTTTTCCTCATTTTTGGGTAATCTTAGAAGTAGACCATTAAGGGGGAAAAATAAGCTAATGCTTGGATATGTAATTGATAGGATTTTACAGAACTCTTTAATATTGGAATCCCACTTCATAAAGACTTATAATTTTTCCTCGTTTTTGGGTAATATTAGAAGTAGACCATTAATTGTCAAATTCTCATTTTGAATTTGAATTTTCAGTTCAAACTTATTGGCCGAGTCAATTGAGGTGGATGCATCTGACAGTTTAATCTCCATTGTTAGAAGCTTTCGACAAGACACTAATAACAACCTCACTTCGGAATCCGATGAGCGAATAGATGAAAGTTGTGTTGAGGTAAAATAGAAGCTTTCGACAAGACACTAATAACAACCTCACTTCGGAATCCGATGAGCGAATAGATGAAAGTTGTGTTGAGGTAAAATAAAAAAAGCCGAACACAGAGTTCCAAAAATCCAAATGGAATAAAGGACAATGAAAATTTGGGTCACAATGACTCTTGAAAAAGTCTTGCTTTATACATTGGCTTTAAGTTTTAGGTTTTAGCATTTTTTATTTACATTATTAATTTAGTAATTAAAAAATAGATACTTATTTATTTATATTCTTACACTTTATTAGGAACTTTTTTTTATTACTACATATGACATGGTAAGGTAACGAAATGTGCAACACAACCAAATTAGTTAATAGCTAAAGGATTTTTTTTTTTTACTTCAAATGAAAAGTTCATTATTTTTAAGAGTAAATCGTACTTTTTCCCAAAAGTTTCTGTGAAATAAATAATATGTAAATTTTTAAAAGCCGAAACTCACGTATGTTACGATCGATTCTCCAAACTTTAGTAGGTACATTTATATAAATAAGTAGATACCTACCTATGTAAGCAGTTCTACACCTACCATTCTCCAAACTTTAGTAGGTACATTTATATAAATAAGTAGATACCTACCTATGTAAGCAGTTCTACACCTACCTAGGTAGGTAGGTAGGTATCAGTGAGGCGTGGTCACGCACGTAATACCTACCTACATCTACACGGAACTGTGTAAGTAGGTATCTACCCACCTACCCTATTAATAGCAAGGTAGAGGTAGGTACTAGGTAATTAGATGGTCATAATCAGACTCATTTCTCAAAGGATTTTTTCCTTCTTAGCCCGTCCGCACGTAATACCTACCTACATCTACACGGAACTGTGTAAGTAGGTATCTACCCACCTACCCTATTAATAGCAAGGTAGAGGTAGGTACATAGGTAGGTAAGTACTAGGTAATTAGATGGTCATAATCAGACTCATTTCTCAAAGGACTTTTTCCTTCTAATAGCAAGGTAGAGGTAGGTACATAGGTAGGTAAGTACTAGGTAATTAGATGGTCATAATCAGACTCATTTCTCAAAGGACTTTTTAGTCCGTCCTTCCTTTATTATTACAATAGTAATAAAAAGGTATAAGGGACGGACTAGGGAAACGCCACCTGTGACAATCTAGTGGACTCGTCTGTCCCGCCTAAACAACGCACGAACGACGTACAAAAGTTGAAAGCCAATTGCCGTCCCGACCAGTTGTTCAAGCTCAAACAACGATGTGAGGTGAGATTTTTCTCCATTTACCTAATATCATCATCGGCCAGTGATGATAATGCACCAGTTCCCCCATGGATCACTTAGGTTAAGCGATGTTGAGAGTGATTAATATCCGGATGGGTGACCATCTGGGCAATTACGTGCTGCTGCATGACTTTTCCCGGCCTCACTCAGGCTGGGTAAGGTCAGTGTGAGTGCCTCAACGGAGCGGACTAGCGGAAGCTAAAGCCCTTATCATGCACCAGTTCCCCCATGGATCACTTAGGTTAAGCGATGTTGAGAGTGATTAATATCCGGATGGGTGACCATCTGGGCAATTACGTGCACCATCTGGGCAATTACGTGCTGCTGCATGACTTATCACTAGGGTAAACGTTAAACAGTAGTTTTTTTTGGTAATGCCAATAAATGATTTCGATCATTTTCTACTTCCAGGCTCTCGTACGAGACTGCATTCTGGGTCTTTTGATCAATTTGTCCGTGGACGATTTCAAAGAAGTTGAAGGTAGGTCTCAAAGATTTCAAGAAAGTCTAAATACCTACGGGTATGTAGATACCTACGTAGGTAGGGACATACTTCTTGATCAATTTGTCCGTGGACGATTTCAAAGAAGTTGAAGGTAGGTCTCAAAGATTTCAAGAAAGTCTAAATACCTACGGGTATGTAGGTAAGGTACCTACGTAGGTAGGGACATACTTTTTTAAACAAGGATTTCCTGGGCCCGAATGTGCAGGGTTCAAACCTAATGAAGTCAGTGCTTTCTTCTATTTTAGACTTTCCTCAAATATAGTGAATACGTAATCCTTGAAGTAATGCGCAAACGGTACCGAGATACAATCTTTAAAAAAAAAGTATAATAAGGCGGTATACCTACTGGTCATACGTCATAAAAGTAGCATTCCAGAAGTCAAATCCGCCCCAGCGTAGGGACTCCAGTGAAGATTTAGTGAACTTCAGTGAATATGAAGTGAAGGTTCAGTGAACATTCCGTGAAGGTTCAGTGAATATCCAGAGTGTCGGAGATCCATCCTATATATCGGGTAAGTCTGGTGTAGAGGCCTGGAAGTCTGGGTCGGGCACAACCTATCCCAGTGGACACCAGACCTATGACTTGGGTAGACTCTGCCCCGAGCAACATGAGGGGTCCACCACTGTCGGCCTGTAGGGGGGGATCCCAGTGGACACCAGACCTATGACTTGGGTAGACTCTGCCCCGAGCAACATGAGGGGTCCACCACTGTCGGCCTGTAGGGGGGGAAATGGGACATAGGTCAAATTAGTACTTACTCGTGTTTGACCGTCGTTTGTACAGGATCAGTGCAGCTTAAGAGTTGACTTTGAAGGGCCGCCATTTTGTATCAGGATGGAATGTCACAATTTTAAGTCGTCTATGTTACCTTCTTAACAACCACAAAAAAATTTCATCCAAATCGGTCAAGCCGTTTTCTCGTGAAAAGAGAACAAAAACAGGTCTATCAGCGTGACAGTTCCCTCTATCAAACCTTTTCGGAAAAAAAAGCCTAGGCGCTATGCAAGCCTTTATTTCCTACTTACCCAGCAAGCATCCTTCCCTCCTTGTTCATGCCCGGCACACATCTGCGATTCTTTCACATTGATTTTCTTCCCCTCACTCTGATACCACGCCTGACACACTTGGTTACTTACGACGGACAGGGCTACTTTCTGTAAGATGTTGGATCTACGGCCTGAAAGAAGAGAAAGAAAGATAACTGGAGTTATCGAAGGATACACAGTTGATGCCAGCCTAGTTATTGGTTACTTACGACGGACAGGGCTACTTTCTGTAAGATGTTGGATCTACGGCCTGAAAGAAGAGAAAGAAAGATAACTGGAGTTATCAAGGATACACAGTTGATGCCAGCCTAGTTGGCTTGTAGGGTAGCGCGCCTGCCTTGTAAGCGCTAAGTCTCGAGTTAGTTTCCGCCCGGGGCGGACATTATCCGAAACAGAAAGGTTCGTTCTCGGAACGGCTGGCTTTCTTATATACTGTCCTCCTCTCTTCGATTTCGAGACGATAACACCTCTGTTGTTACAGTTCCCTTTATCGAACCTGATACATGCTAAGAGATGACAATTTTGATCTTATCGCCACATAAGAATGTCACTCACTGTTGCGTATACCTCCTTTTTCTCGACCTTTATCGAACCTGATACATTTTGATCTTATCGCCACATAAGAATGTCACTCACTGTTGCGTATACCTCCTTTTCCTCGACCATTTACCTCCCTTCTATTGCCCGCTACAACTATAATTACGGAAACCGACGGAGCACGCCGAACCATCTTTAGTTCTAGTCTGACAATTCACCAAGTAAGACCCCCATGTATCTCTCTATTTTTGCAAGTCAAGTTCTACCTAAATCAAGACCCTTTTGCTCAAAGAAAATTCCCCACAATCGGGCGTCCCTTACAGTCCTGTACCCTTCTCCTCTTGGTTACCGTTACGCTACAGCTACAACAAAGCTACGCTAAAACTACAGCTACAACGAACCTTGAGAAGGATTCTCATTAGTCCATCCCCAGCCCGCTACGGTAACACTTTGCTCGGAGTAGTCCAGTGACCCGGACGGTAGACAAGCTGGACGTATCAAATCGGACCACTGGATACTACGGGTTAATTCCAGTAGGGCAATATCATTGTTGAAACTGGAACAGGAATGACTAGGGTGGAACATGATACGTAGAACTGGGACGGTAGAGATGGAAGGTCGAGATAGGTCGTGCTCTTTGAGGGTGACGTTGATTTGGGACGCTGATAATGGCGATGGCCCACTTGAAACAAACGATAAAAAGAGATTAGGTCAAAATTCATCTTAGGATGTCAGACCGAAATATCAACAGAAAAAAAAGCCTGATTGAGGGACTATAATGTCCCGAAATCAAAGAGAGGAAAAGCGCCTCAAAGGAAAAAAAATCTCTTCCAAAGACCTTGTTTATATTAGACTACGGAACTAAAGGGGCATTTCAGACCCACTCTGGCAGTATAATTTGTGAATTTATTCTGTACCAATTCATAAGACCTTGTTCAGACTGCTCTCTTCCAAAGACCTTGTTTATATTAGACTACGGAACTAAAGGGGCATTTCAGACCCACTCTGGCAGTATAATTTGTGAATTTATTCATAGTCGGACTCTTATTCGGACATAGTATTCACAGGGAGTAAACGGACTTTTCAGTCTCGTTCTGGCAATATAAACAGCGTATATGCTATTCTATTGTACTTACTTGCAAAGACAATGTGCTGCAGTCACTATCCATTGTTCATGAATGATGGTACCCCCGCAGAAGTGACCACCGTGTCGCTTGAGAGACACTATCCACGGGAACTCGCCAGGGTTGGCTGCTAGGCCCCCAACTATCTTGCCTGTCCGTCGGGAAGCGAGAGATCTGCCGCATGGTACGCCCGCGACTGAAAATAAATACGGGCAACTGTAAATTAATGGGCGAAGTGAACATCTTCGGGTTGGCTGCTAGGCCCCCAACTATCTTGCCTGTCCGTCGGGAAGCGAGAGATCTGCCGCATGGTACGCCCGCGACTGAAAATAAATAGGAATTTTAATTGTGTTAAGCATATTTAAATGCTTGTCACAAACATCGTTCCCCGATTATTTCACCTAGATAAATTTTATAACATTACTTGGACTCGAACCGCCAACCTCCAGATCCAAAGTCCAACGCGTTAACAACTGCACCACTGAGGTTGGTGACTGAAAATAAATACGGGCAACTGTAAATTAATGGGCGAAGTGAACATCTTCGTTTTCTTTTAGTGTGAAAGAAATCTCAATTTTCTCAAAGTTAAAAAGTGGGGCAATGACTAGCGGACAAGATTAAACGCTAGTCCACACTTAGTCGACGGCCGTTGATCGATTTGAATTTTTTATTGTGAATCGATGGTCGATTGACACATAGTCAACAGGACTATGTGTGGACACACCTTTATAAGTAAAACAGCTTGGAAACGAAAAACAAATTCAATACAATCATATTAGGTACATAATTATGTACAGTTCTATTAATAAAAAGGCCACGATAAAAAGCCTAGTAAGTATGTACATATTACAGAAAAAAAATCTATAGCAAGTTAGTACTTAAGTATTTGAAGTAAATGACTTACAATTTGTGAGGGCGCCAGCTAGATGGAGAGCACACATCGCCGTCAGCAACCACAGACCCACCATGATGGAGTGAGCCAGACCAGCACTTGGTTCTCACATTATGTATCACTCCACTACCTATCCTACTAAGGACAAGGTCGCGAGTTCATTACCAGTGATTGACATTGATTCTTCATGGGAGTATCGATCACGCGGATCACACAGGTAGTTATAGTTTGGCACATACTCGTATCTTGGTCGAGATAAGGGAAGATTGGAATCCTAATCAGTAGGTACAAACCTGCGAAGATATTACCTCGAACGTTAAAATTCCCTCCGACATTTCCAAACTTCGAGTAAAAACAAAAATAATTGGGGGAGGGAGGGGGTGAACTTAGCGGAAACACCTTCGGAGAACGCAAAAATTTACTCCTATCCCAGTGGACACCAGACCTATGACTTGGGTAGACTCTGCCCCGAGCAACATGAGGGGTCCACCACTGTCGGCCTGTAGGGGGGAAAATGGGACATAGGTCAAATTAGTACTTACTCGTGTTTGGCCGTCGTTTGTACAGGATCAGTGCAGCTTAAGAGTTGACTTTGAAGGGCCGCCATTTTGTATCAGGATGGAATGTCACAATTTCAAGTCGTCTATGTTACCTTCTTAACAACCACAAAAAAATTTCGTCCAAATCGGTCAAGCCGTTTTCTCGTGAAAAGAGAACAAAAACAGGTCTATCAGCGTGACAGTTCCCTCTATCAAACCTTTTCGAAAAAAAAAAAAAGCCTAGGCGCTATGCAAGCCTTTATTTCCTACTTACCCAGCAAGCATCCTTCCCTCCTTGTTCATGCCCGGCACACATCTGTGATTCTTTCACATTGATTTTCTTCCCCTCACTCTGATACCACGCCTGACACACTTGGTTACTTACGACGGACAGGGCTACTTTCTGTAAGATGTTGGATCTACGACCTGAAAGAAAGATAATTGGAGAAAAGGATACACAGTTGATGCCAGCCTCGTAGCTTGTAGGGTAGCGCGCCTGCCTTGTAAGCGCCAGGTTTTTTGAATGACTACAACAGAAATTCTAAATTGAAAATTTACTAATCTTGAAAACTCCTAAAGTTCGGTCGTTAGGTAGGTCACTTAGATTAACCCAACATCTTCAAGACACCTTGGAGTCCTAGGGATTGGTCCTGAAATCATTTCAATTAAACCGACGCAAGTGGCGAGGAAAAGTTTGACTAAAAAGGGTATGTTTGCTAGTCTTAAACATTTCCCAATATAAGATCAAAGGCACACAAGTTTATCAACGACCTTCGTTGATAAAAGAATGCAGTTTACATTTAAAAGTGCATCGGGTTTCTTATCAATCTTTAGTAGGTCAAGAACCAACAGTATGACTGACCCTATGAATAGCTAGGCCAACATATAAAAAAGAAAACAATACATGCATAGATTGGTTGATCAGTTCTTGTGTCAATACCTACCTAACCTACATATTATGTGAATATAATGCGAGATAATCTAGTAAGTTCGGTATAAAACAGTTTAATTTAAAAAATCATTATTTTCTGTTGCGAAAAAAAACACGACCATTTTATTTCTATTTTTAGTTTTTTTAGTTATCCACTAAATTTAGTTTTGAAATTTTTCGTTAGTTAATAGGTCGCTCAGTTTTGTTTATTAGAATAATTTAGATTTTTTCCCCCATTCATTTTTATTTTATTAGGTACTATTGAAATGTTTATAGTTAAGTGGGTAACTACCCAGATAGACTTTGGTATGGGAGAGAAAAATATCAATATCTAATAGTCGTATTTTAAAACAAAAGACAACTACCTATTGTAAATCGCGCACATGTAGGTATACTTACTGATGAAAAATGAACGAAAATAATAGCATCAGAAAGAAAGTTAAATCCAGGTTCTACCATCGGGGGAGTTTACATATACCCTTTTTTCCGTAATCGGGGGAATTTACATTATGACCCTACAGGAAGTAATTTTGAAATCGGGGGAATTTACATGAAATCGGGGGAATTTACATTCGCCCGGGTGAACTTAGCGGAAACACCTTCGGAGAACGCAAAAATTTACCCTAAGAATGTTTGCCCACTGAGGAGTCGAACCCTGATTCTCCAAGTTGCGAATGCTCTTGCACACTTGACCACACAACAGCTTAGACTCCAGTTTAAACCTTTTAAAAGGTAAATTAAATTGTTTCAAATAGACTCCAATCTATCCCTTTCAAAAGATAAATTAAATTTGAAGCAAAAGTCTCATTCTGATGCAAGAATATTTCTTATTTACGTGTCATGCTAAAGAAGAGCATTAACGACTCAGCTTGTGACCATGACCATGCACTGAGAATTCGCAACCTTCGGGTTGTAAGTCCTATCACCTCCCGTAGTGTGATCATACATACACGTGGTATGTAGACTGCTCACTGAGTGATACGTGATACACATAAGTATTATCAGTGATAGCAATGCCTTCCTCAACTATGAACAAGAAGTGTTTTAGAGTTCCTATTGGAAATTCGTCTGTTAAACCGGAGAATCCGTGGTATCAAATCCCAAAAGTTCGGAATTTTAGGGTCTTCTTTTTGAAAATTTCACAAGATAAGAATAGATCAATAGAGAGATCATCAGGTTTTTTGAATGACTACAACAGAAATTCTAAATTGAAAATTTACTAATCTTGAAAACTCCTAAAGTTCGGTCGTTAGGTAGGTCACTTAGATTAACCCAAAATATTCAAGACACCTTGGAGTCCTAAGGATTGGTCCTGAAATCATTTCAATTAAACCGACGCAAGTGGCGAGGAAAAGTTTGACTAAAAAGGGTATGTTTGCTAGTCTTAAACATTTCCCAATAAGATCAAAGGCACACAAGTTTATCAACGACCTTCGTTGATAAAAGAATGCAGTTTACATTTAAAAGTGCATCGGGTTTCTTATCAATCTTTAGTAAAGTTACATCAGAAACAACGGAACTAGTTCAGTTGAGTTGAGTAGGTCAAGTTTAATGGCTAAACTTGACTAGGTCAAGAACCAACAGTATGACTGACCCTATGAATACCTGCGGGCGCTCCCTCTGCGACCGTTCCTGAAGGGGGAAAAATCATACTTAAGTTAATGCCAGTCTAGTTAGATTAGAGTCATTAGAGGGTAGCGCGTCTATCATGTAAGTGCTAGGTCGCGGGTTCGATTCCCGCCCTAGGTTAAACATTATGCTTATTAATTGATTTATTTAATTTTGACATCCTTTGTAAATACTTTTACTTAAGTTATATATAGAAATGGATACTTACGAGATCTCGTAAGTATCCATTTCTATATATTAATGGATCTCGTAAGTATCCATTTCTATATATAACTTAAGTAAAAGTATAAACATTATGCTAACAACCAAAACAGATGAGATTTATTCTACTAACAGCTGGCTTTCTCTTACTGTTCTTTTTCTCTCTTCAATTTTGGAAAGGTGAGACCTCCATTGTAGAAATAATAATATAAGTAATAAAAAAAACATTATCCTTAGCTGATATTTTTTGATATTGGAATGGCTGTCTTTCTCCTATCCAGTCCTCTTTACCTCTTTGGTTTTGGGATGATAAGACCTCCATTGTAAAAAAAGGAGAGAATATTATAACACAACTTTGGTGCTCACTGCTGCAGCACTGTAGGATATTCCAAATATCTCCATAATCCAAAATAGATAATACTTTTCTATCTCTCACCTTGCACGAATTTGACAATCTGCTCATGCTGCTCATTGGCCTGTCCTTCCTTCACCAGATCAATCTTGTTCTGCAGGATAATGATGTGCTTGAGCTTCATAATCTCAATGGCAGCCAGATGTTCCGATGTCTGAGGCTGAGGACATGATTCATTACCCGCTGCAAAACAAAATCAAAAGCATTGAAGAGAAGCTAAATTTGACATGGGTGACTTTGGTCATCATCTATATTTTCAACAACCCTAATAATTAGTGCTTGCTAGTACTTTTAATGTCAAGATTTTCTGGGCCATAGGTGACTTTCTTTGTTTTTCATTTTTTATAAAAAAAAAAAAAAAAAAAAAAAAAAAATACCCGAACAAGAATTAAAAAAAATAATAACTGTTCACGAGATATTTTCCTTTGGGTTTGGATTTTATTTATCAGCTTTTAGCTGGCGTGAGGTATTAGTATTATTCTAAAAAGAAGAACAATAATAATGATTAAAATAAATAATAATAAATGCGAATCATGGTACACCCAGTATGTTAAGTGTCAGGAAGCTGTCACTGAAGTTTTTCGAGTCGAAGATAATGGAAGAAGCTATTTTCTGAAGATAATGGTACCACCGTACCGGTACAAATTAATTCCTTCAAATCATCTACATATTTTCACTGGATAACTAACTATATGTGCATTATGTTGTATAAATTGGAGTATTTTATCATCTTATTGGAGTTATTTCTTAAAATAATAATAATAAATGCATATGTGTTTAGCTGTACAATGGATGAAATTCGCTTCTGAATACCTATATCTACTTTTGAAGACTAGATACTCTGGATGAGATTCCCATTACATCAACATTTTAATATACCACTTTTTCCTAGTCGTTCCCCTAGAAAACAGTAGGTCCCCGAATTCAGAGGTCAAAAGGTAAACAAGGAAAATTCGGCTTTTATTGCTATAAAAATTGGATATATTTGTAATAAGACAGAAGTTAGGGGGCATTGTATGATACAGTCTTCAAGATAAATAATAAGGTGTAGTAGTGGCGTATGTACAAATAGAGTCTAGGGAGCGATTGGGGTACCACTGGTAGTTGAGGGCTCGATCGTATCTCCGCCTCTGATTTGACCCCAGCCAATCAATCTGAAACACACACACGTCCAGTTGGCCATTAGCTTGGGGTGAAAAATCGTGAAAAACAATGGAAAACTGAGGCTTTCCCTCAAAACTTCCCTCAAGCGTTTCCGTTGGAAAAAAGTTCAAGGTCACTGTTTAACTATAACTGCTAAGTACTCGGGTCTTTAGTGGGGTGAAAAATCGTGAAGGCTTTTTCTCAAAACTGAGGAAAGGCGTTTTTGTTAGAAAGAAGTTTAATGTCACTGTTTAACTGCTATGGTCTTTCGTTACGGGGGTCTTACCCTACATTCGGCGACAAGATACAAGCTACTTCGCTTTCGGGTCGATAAGACCTTAGTAGTTACAGTTCCCTCTATCAAACTAAAGAAAAAAATATCACATCAAAATAAACAAAATATAAAAGTTCACTCACCTCCAGTGTTTTTCCACTCTCCGACTGAGTGCAATCTTTTCATTCACTTCCGTGCATACGGGATTGGTCAGCGAGATTTTGGCCAAATCAGCTTTGGTGGCCAAAACTCTGCCGCCCGTGGATAGAGAACCGATGTTCACCAGGAGAACCTCATTACGAGTCAGCTTTTGGACCTGAGGGATGAGATGGATTGGTAAGTAGATAGCACACACAAGCAGTAATACTAGTTAGCACACATAAGTAACTAGTAAAAGTGGTACCACACAAGAGTAGACAAGATAGTAGCATACTATCATAGAGTAGACGAGATAGTAACATACTCCTATATGCCACTGAGATAGAGTTACGACTCGTACCAGCCTAGTTAGTTTAGCTTGGAAGGTAGAGCACCTGCCTTATAAGCTCTGGGTTGCGGGTTCAATTCCCTCCCGGGGCAAGCTTAATCCTAACGATAAGGTTTGTTTTCTGAATGGCTGGCTCTTTCTTACCCTAGAATTAAATGACATTTTTGGTTTGCCAACACTCACACTTGACTTACACTTTCTATAGGACTTAAAGTTGGCACATACCTTAAGTACTGTTTGGTATTGAACTTACCCTGTCCTCCTTCTCTTTCCGATTTCGGGACTATAAGACCTCCGTTGTTACAGTTCCCTCTATCAAATGCCTTTGTCTCTATCTATATGTATTCCTTTTAAATTTATTTAGTCATGTTCTATTCTATTCCACTCACCTTGGCTCCCTTCTTGTCTCCTTCCATACGCACACCCAGGAGCCGCTTGAGGAGATGGTAGGAGATTTCCAACTCGATGAAGGTTTTTTTTTTTTTTTTTTTTTTTTTTTTAAGAGGTTTGACAGAGGGAACTGTAACTGCTATGGTCTTACCATCCCAAAATCAAAGAGAGAAGGAAGACAGGATAGGAGAAAGCCAGCCATTCCGAGAACTAACATTATCCCTTCAGGATAAAATCCGCCCCGGGCGGGAATCGAACCCGCGGCCTAGCGCTTACAAGGCAGACGCACTACCAACTTAGCTAACTAGGCTGGCTCATTAGGCATTGAAAGTGGATTTGCATCATTATTGAAATTAACAGATGTAATGTACGGGATAAATAGCCTTAAAGTGTAGTACATTTGATTCTCAAGGATCAGTGACAAGACCAACCTAGTCAGCTTGATCAGAAAGGGACATCCTATGTTTTTTGGGGTTAAAAAATATTGCATCATGCAAAACATCAGTTTGAAATGACACGTGACCCGGTGGCCAGATTTCGGAATTCCAGAGTGTCACCTATTGAAACTCGACAAGATATGAGACGGGGGCATTTACTTACGAGAGTGGAAAGGTCTTGCTTTGACAAATTCCCTTGAGATGCCTGTATAGGGGCACTGGTGGCTGTTTCCGTGCTCGCCATTTTTCTGAAAGTCCTGAAAGACCGAAAATCTTTCGAATTTTTTGATTCACATCAGTCCAATGTTGCCAGTTGTTTGTTTATTTTTTTTTAGTTGTGTCACAGTGTTGCCAAATGAAGTAAGTTTTGTCAGTGTTGCCAAACGAAGTGAGCGTATTTCTTTATGTCGAATGGAACCTTTTTTTTTATCGATATTTCTTTCTCGCTATGTTGAAAAAGAAAATCAAGACATTTGAAATTGTCGGGACACTCATCACCGCACTACACCATCTGAAATATTTAGCTGAAAAAATGGACTCGTGTCACACGAGTCGTGTGACCAGTGACCATGACCAGTGTGATATGTAAAAATACGCTTGCGTGATTAGATAACGACTACGTACACTTGGCAACAGTGGAACCAGTCTGGCAACACTGTCAACAATTTTAAATAAATTATTGAATTTTTTTAATTTTTTTTTAATTTAAGTTTGCGTAATATTGAAAAATAATTTAAGTACCTAATTAATATTAAATAAATAGGTTAGTTAAACGTCCATTTGATCAGCCTTTAAACTCAAAAGCCATTTCTCTGCAAAATAACGTCACATTTTCGCTCTCAGGACAAGGTAGACACTTGTTACAGTTCACCAATTTATTTATTCATGTTCTATTCTATTCCACTCACCTTGGCTCCCTTCTTGTCTCCTTCCATACGCACACCCAGGAGCCGCTTGAGGAGATGGTAGGAGATTTCCAACTCGATGAAGATCTTGGGTAAGGCGCCTACCGCCCCCAGGACTTGACCCACCAAACGATCCGCCCTACATAGGGTGGGCTCGATCTTGGTACCCACTCCTGCAAAGCAAACATCATCAGGAATTATTTATTTAATAAGTTTCCAGTTATTTGATACACATTTCATAATATAAAAATATTCAATAAATGGTATAATCGTACCCATTCGTGAAAGCATGTGCTTGTGCCAGGCATCGGGAAATAGGAACCAACCTCCTGAATAGCATCAAGTGATGCAATATTTAGGTGTTGAGGTAGAAGGACTATATGATGTCCTAAAACGACAGTCTAAAATTCTAAATAAAGCACTAAACTCTTGTAAGGGATAACATTTAGATAAAAATATCATCACTACGATCTACGATTACCTAAAGAGAGAGTTCACTTTCGAGATTCAATGATTCTAGAACAGAGTTCAACTAAGCAACACAATCTTACCCTTGATCATTACACTTCGTAGAAGCTGAACCCATCTTATAGGGCTGTTTGCTCCTACGCCTAAGCCTCGGGGTGGACTTTTTGTGTAGTTAAGCTATCACTTACTCGACACTGCGTCCTGTAGAAGCGGGGTACACGATGGACAGCTTGAGTTTCCTATCAGGGCCGATGATATACACGGCCCTTACGGTGATGGCCGTCTCCAAATTGTTTTTGTTCTCTTCGTCAAGGAGGTCTAACTTGACGGCCAGGTCCCTGTTTTCGTCACCAATGATGGCGAAAGGGAAATCCCCCTTGATGTCTAGACAGTAGTTCTTGATATCCTGTGGGAAAGGACGATCGATTTTTATTCATTCTGTTTTTTTTTTTTTAATTGTTATTATTAAGTGCAATTTATTTTCATATCCCAATTTAGCATCTTAGGCCACTTATGACCTATTCATCCTCTTGTACCAGTCATTTGGGTTTGTGTAAAGAGTGTGTGAGTGAAGGAGTGTTCACACATAGTTGACCGGCCGTCAATTTACCTCGTCGATCGACGGCCGACTATGTTTGGACACACCCTTATAAAAACTTCAAAGAGTGAGTGAGTTACTCTCATCAGTGGATTACTTAGTCAATGAATCCGATCCTAATTCCCTATTGAAGACTGAGTACTGAAAAGAATCAGAAGAGTCGTTCTTTTTTTATAACTTACTGACATAAAATGTTAAATAGAGAAGACCTTGGTTGGTTTGCGAGGGTAAACGGACATTTTTACCCCAGCAGGCTAAACGAGGTACAGGCTTCATGTACAACAGGGAAGTTCAAATGCAATAATAATTTTAAAGCTATGTACACACATAGTCGATTAACCGTCGCGTTGATCGACTTTTGATTGACAATGTGTGGACACAGCTTTACGGACGTAGTATAATTCCATTAAAGTAAATGAAATTATGTAACATTGTTCGAGGGACCTTCGTAGGTTTGATTGCATTAAAGTAAATGACATTATGTAACACTGTGCTACCTAGTTAGGTACAAACATTCTTTCTGTTTCCTGTTTGTTGTGTTTGTCACGTAGGTATTTCCCCCTTCCTTCCCTCACGTTACAGAGATGCCTCCATTACTTGGTCAATGAGAAGAAAAAATATAAATGCGACAAAATATCAGGCCATGAATCAGAGAATAATTAACTTTTCGAGAAGCTAGAAGTCTGCCAAAACACTGTGCTACCTAGTTAGGTACAAACATTCTTTCTGTTTCCTGTTTGTTGTGTTTGTCACGTAGGTATTTCCCCCTTCCTTCCCTTACGTTACAGAGATGCCTCCATTACTTGGTCAATGAGAAGAAAAAATCTAAATGGGACAAAATATCAGGCCATGAATCAGAGAATAATTAACTTTTCGAGAAGCTAGAAGTCTGCCAATGTGCTAGTTTTTACTCGTAGTTGTATCTTGCTAGGTTTTGACCCTGGCCCAACTTATTCTATCTTCCTCCTCTCTTCACCGCTGTTGGGACAATAAGACCTTGGCAGTTACAGTTCCCTCTATCAAACCTCTTCAGAAATAATAGAAAGTAAAAAACTCAAAAAAGACAATTTTTTATGTCATCTATTTGGCCCATTCTTTCGACAAGTGAAAGTAATTGACCTAGCATTTTTTGGAAGTCAGGGTCAGGAAATTTCATCCGTGTCTGCCGTCTATGATCTCAGTCCCCCCCTCAATGAATACCATGGTTCTCAATGAGAACTTCTCATGTTTATTAAATGAAAGTCTGCCAATGTGCTAGTTTTTACTCGTAGTTGTATCTTGCTAGGTTTTGACCCTGGCCCAACTTATTCTATCTTCCTCCTCTCTTCGCTGCTGTTGGGACGATAAGACCTTGGCAGTTACAGTTCCCTCTATCAAACCTCTTCAGAAAAAAAACTCAAAAAAGACAATTTTTTATGTCATCTATTTGGCCCATTCTTTCGACAAGTGAAAGTAATTGACCTAGCATTTTTTGGAAGTCAGGGTCAGGAAATTTCATCCGTGTCTGCCGTCTATGATCTCAGTCCCCCCCTCAATGAATACCATGGTTCTCAATGAGAACTTCTCATGTTTATTAAATGAAGGGGCCATTGATAACTGTGTCGAGTCCCCCTCGGTGTTTATTGCTACTGATAACACTCTTATCAGGCGTCTGCTCTTAATTCAAATCACTTTGTTGTTTCCATCAAGTCCCTTGTTTGTTTTAATGGTCTGAAAGTAACGAGTGGGCGTGGTTCTTGATTAACACCTTGGTCATCAATGTTTGTAATATTAGACTGGTAAAGGTCCGACTTTTTTTTCCTAGCCTTTTCCTACTTAAATAGGGTCTTCTTCCTAGCCTTTTCCTACTTAAATAGCCTCGTGAGGATAACTAAATGAGTGGCGACTAGTGGTGGCAGTCTTCTTTTTCTTCCCAGCCTTTCCCTATTTAAATAGGGTCGGCACTGTGTCGAGTCCCCCTCGGTGTTTATTGCTACTGATAACACTCTTATCAGGCGTCTGCTCTTAATTCAAATCACTTTGTTGTTTCCAGCAAGTCCCTTGTTTGTTTTAATGGTCTGAAAGTAACGAGTGGGCGTGGTTCTTGGTTAACCCCTTGGTCATAATGTCATCAATGTTTGTAATATTATACTGGTAAAGGTCCGAATTTCTTTTAAGTGGCAGGGTTCTCCTGGAGGAGCTCTTCCACCCCTTCCTCTTCTTCCTAGTCTTTTCCTACCTAAATAGGGTCGGCGTTTCTTGACAGTCCCTTCCAGACAGCCGTATTGTGCACCTCATGCCCTGTTGAAATTTTCTCACTGAAGTCTTGATTCACACAATCCTTCCACCTTTTCTTCGGGCTCCCTCGCCCTTTTCTCCCCCTCACTGCCATTCTCTCAACTCTTTTCCCTTTGTAGCCCTCATCTCTTCTTTCAACTTGACCATACCAGTGTAGTCTCATCTCCTGGATCTTCCTTGACACTTCCGTTACTTTTATTCTATTCCTTGTGACTTCAATTGTCAGTAGGTCCTTACATATCTACATGTATGTAGCTTGTACCTTCTTTCTTTATACTCGTAGGTATTATGTACTTTCTTTAAGTTGATCAAATTTCCATTCTTAACTCAATCATTTGATATTGTATCGTACTTTGTTCTCTGGAGAGTAAGTATGGTTATCGTATCGGAAACTTCGATATGTTATCTTATCACGGAATTCTTCGTACTTATTTCAATCTGCGATGGAATGTTTTGTTCATAGAATATTCGACAGTATTGGAAATCCGAACGAAAACGCCGTTCCCTGTAGAAATATGACTACTATAACTATAATACTATATCAATCTTATCATATTATATATGTACCTAATTGTGTTTCAAATGTTACATTACTTTCCTTCCTATAGGTATAGGATAAGGAAAGTAAAAAATTATAATACCAATAAGTTTTGTAGCATAATATCTCCTGCTCGTTGGTAGATGTACAAAGAGCAGAATTCAGAAGAACATTGTACCATCAAATCTCTTTGTTCTCTTACCCAAGTTCTTCATAATGAAAACTGTAGGTATGTAACTTAAACAAGGTATACAATCAAATTTGAATTAATTACTTTTTCTTGTTTGTATTTCAGATGTCTTCTTCAGGACAATACAGTTACTCGTACATATTCAAGTACATAATTATTGGTGACATGGGAGTAGGCAAGTCTTGCTTGCTCCATCAATTCACTGAACAAAAATGTAAGTCATTGCCCTTAACACAAGTTCTATCAGTACATTTTATTGATATAATCTACTAATCATATACACAAAGAGAATTAAAATAAAGGATTTTATGAAAGGATGCCCTTTGCACTCAACCTTTGCTATTTATTTAGCAAGTGACATTTCAGGCTTGTACCAATCCTCCCTATTTAAAGCCCTCCAGCCAGACTAGACTGGTCTACTCCCTGTTTAAATCCCCCAGAGAGACTTTGTTAAGACTCATTATGATCAATAATTGATTGATAATCCCCCTTTTATCTCAACTTGGAACTTTGGAACCCTTTGAGCTTGAGCTTTCAGTGACCTGAGATAGTGGACCATCACAGCGTTTTCTTCAATAGAAGGTAAAACCCTTTACTTGTTAATCTTTTTTGAAATACATTTATTCAGTTGGGTACTGTTTTCTCCAAAGTTTCCAAACTTCAGACAGAATTGTGTGCGCCACCTTCCTGCCCAACAGTAGGCTGCCTAATGATAATGACAAAGGATGCTCCCAATAGATTTCTTGGGTTTACAATTGACCCAGGATTATGTTTGCCTCAGGTTAGTATCAACCTCACAACCCATCACTAGGTAGGTGCACTACATTTCAAGCTAAGCTGACCAGATTTTAATCAATCTCTTTGTTTTTCAGGAAAAATCTGCTTTGGGCATTGGTTTCAAAGGTTACTAATTGGATCATGAAGATTGGATGAATTCCAAGTATCATGAATCAAGTGTAATGGCTGTTGGGTGTAGGGTTCACTTGGCCTATGAAGGTATGTTTCAGTTTGTCTCTCCATAACGTAATTATATATATAAATATTTTCCTTATGTGTTTCAAATGTTACATAGGTACCTAACTATGTAGGTTTTGTTACACTTAAATAATAGTAGATACCTATGTAAGCAAGCAACCAAAACAATCACCCTAGTTAGGGCTGATTAAGAAGCTGACGAAAAACTTCGATCCCGTCTGTTCACGGGAAAAGGCGAAGAAGAAGGAGGATAAGAAAAAAAGGATGTAAGTTCTTCAAGGGACCTAATACGTAATTATGATAAACACAATCTGTCGGTATGGTAAAGAAGCTTCAAAAGACATTCCGCTCAAGTCTTCCATTTCTGCGTAACATACTTGACCTGCATTCTTAATTATTGTTGAGCATTAATTATTAATGTATTCTCTGTGTGTAAAGTTTAATTATTAATATTCTGCTTCAGTCTGAATTCCCTCAAAGAAGCCGAATCTTCGTGAAGGACTTCTTGACAAGAGCGACTAATTTAATGGTGGACCAGCTAAAACTGACCCACATTAGGAATGGACAACACTCTCCTTTAGTCCCTGCTGAATTCTCTCAAAGAAGCCGAATCTTCATGAAGGACTGATCTTTCCAGTCCACCCTGTAGCCCGTCCAAGAAAATATGGACTAATCAGTCTAATGAAACTGACTAGTGCAGGGCAGCCATCTTGTAAAGAAAAGTACCCTACCCTTTGTAAATTATTATTATTAATTTATTATGAAATCACTTTTACACTTGAAACTTTTATTATTCCATACTTTCGTGTTACGAGACACTGGAGTAAGGACTATATTAATTATTTTTTATTATTATTATTATTATTATTTGAATGTTCTCATTTATTTTTAAATGGTATTTAACAGATACATCTATGGGCTAACAAAGCAAACATAGATGTCAGCATGTAGGGGAGATGAAATATCTTCAGGTGCTGATGAATTTTCGGACAATGCGACATGTTTCCAGCAAGACATTCTTCTGTACTTTCTGTATGACATAATGAGGAAGTTGTATCTTCTTAATGTGTTCGTACAGACTGGGATGAATTAATCCATTAGTGGATACAACAACTGGTACAATTTCAACTTTGTCCATATTCCACATGTCTTTGATTTCTATCCCCAGGTCTTGGTACTTCCGGATTTTTTCGCCCATTGTTATTAATATGTTGTGATCATTGGGATGGGCAATGTCAATTAATTTTACATTCTTTTGAATCTTGTCAATGAGTACAATATCAGGGCGATTTGCAGGAAGTCTTCGATCAGTTATGATTGTTGTGTCCCAATACAGTTTATAACTTTCATTTTCTAATACAGGTTCTGGATCATACTTATAATGGGGATCTTTGTTGTTGATTAGTCCATGTGTGTTTCCAATAAATTGGTGGATAATTTTGGCGGACAGATTATGTCCATACAGGTATTCAGAGTTGGCCAATGATGAGCATGCAGAGGTAATATGTTGAATAGTCTCAGAACCTTGGTGACATACACGACACTTATCATCTGGAATATCTAGCTTTAGTATGTGTTTCATGTAGTTCTTGGTTTTGATTACTTGATCTTGAATAGCTAAGATAAATCCCTCTGTCTCGCAATATATTGAACTCTGAGGCTTCAACCAATCACTGGAACTTGAGTGACAATCATCTAGTTGTGATTTATATCTTCCGTGAAGGCTCTTTTGTTTCCATTTCTCTTCAAGTTCAGCACATGAATAAACTTGTAACGGCATATCATTATTTTTCAAGTTCAATGAAGAATATTTGTCATCAGCATCAATGATTATGTGATGGAGAGGGGATGAATCTTTCTTCTTGAAGAAATACGCTTTTAAGTTCTTTACTTCTCTATTTCCTAATCTTTCCAAGTTTATTAGACCTTGACCTCCATTTTTTCTTGATAAATACAATCGTTCAGTACATGCTTTAGGGTGATGCATTCTGAACTGTGTCATCATTACTCTGGTCTTGCGATCTAACTCTTGCAAATCCGTTTGTGTCCAAGGTAGAACACCAAATGAGTTTGTTAGGATAGGAACACACCATGTATTAATGCCTTTGATCTTATTGGCACCATTCAAACTCGTAGCAAGAATTTTCTTCAATCTCGTTGTGTACGTATTAATCACACTGTCTTTTGCTTCTGACTTGTTGAATACCAGTGCTTGTTTCACACCAAGATATTTGTACATTTCATTTGTACTTTGATCAAGGGTTGGTAATACCATTGGTGTTGAGGTTAGATTGATATTTTCTTGATCATGTATTTTCCCCCTTTTCACTTCCAAAGTAGCACATTTCTCTATGCCGAATTTCATTTCAATATCACTCGAGAATATTGATGTTATTTCAAGCAGAGATCTTAATTCATCCTAGTGATGGGACTCGAGTGAGATTTTTCAACTCGATTATTTTCTACTCGATTATTTTCCAACTCGAGTTGTAACTCGAGTGGAAATTAATCGAGTTGAATATT
>NW_007377802.1:9647-14154 GCF_000475195.1 Diaphorina citri | reverse complement strand
GGGGGGGGGTGGATGCTCCAGATTATGGGCAGATAGAAATTATTTAGTATATTATGGGGCCCCTAAATTCCTGGACCACCCCGCGGGGGCTACGGCGGTGGTATATGCTCCAGTAGAACGTGAAGTTAAAACGGAACATACCAACTTAGGCCCGAATTCAGAGAATGTGAGAATTCGACTCTTGTTAAACTTTGGTGAGTATATAAGTTTATACTTGGGCCTTTCTTTTTACTTGGAAGCAAAAGGTCAACCCCCGGCCCCCGCCATGTGAAACAGCCTGTACTTGATGGACAGACGGTCGTGGATAATCTGCGAGAGGCAACTTGAAAAGATAAGAGGGCAGACTAGAAAGCAACTGCCCTGATGTTAGTGCTACTTGGAGCCGCAGTGGACCTAGATGAAATTGGTGGATTTTCATAATCATATCCGTCATCTTCCTGGTTTTCACCCAGGTTGATTCTTTGTTAAGTTAAGTTATGGTGTATTTTTTGTAAGGATAAAATTTGTTCCGGGGTCCGAGTTTGTCCCATATGTTCCCCTATAAATTATTACAATCTCCTTGATTGAAGTACTTCCACGCTCGCTATGTGACAATGTCTCCTTTGTGACTTCTTGTCATTTCAAATGTAAGATTGATAAGAAATCAAGTCGAGACACTTTTTGTTTTATTTAATTCTGCTAGTAAACCCTGAAGGCATGGCCGTTATGTCACTCATCCATTTAGTGGTCTTGCTCGGCGTAGCTTAACAAAAACGAACCGGAAAATAGCCTATAACCTTCACGAGAGTGCAAGCAATAAGTTGACAAAGTTTCAAAGCAATCGGATCAGCGGTTTGGCCAGGCATAAAGTTCGAACAAACAAATATTCATTTTTACATATTAGATTATTATTATTTTTTTTTATATATTCAATTAAAAAAAATCCTTTTTCCATAATCGAGACTCTTTTTCATAAGACGGTAATTAAGATATGGCTATTGGCTAATTAAGCTTGCTTGCCATGCAGAAGAGTTCGATTCTCGGAGTCGAAAAAAAAAACTGCGCTCGTAGGTAGGTATTTCGATAGCAAATAATATTTCAACAGGTTATTTTTTTTGGTATTCTCATGTTGACCCAGCAGCTAAATGGAAAATGTGTTTCTTTTATCGCCCATTTGATGAAGGACATACTAAGAAATTTGGGCATACTACAAGACAGACCACAATAGCTGTTATTTTAGAACCTACATAGAATACCTATTACGAAAGACGTTGGCCACCCGTAGGCAGGTAGGCAAACCTCAAAGCACGCATATCATGAAATATTTATTGCATATTGTCTACTTGCAATTCTTTGAAGGGGTATTTTACACTGCCGTGTCATTAAAAAAATAATCAGCTGATTTGTTCTTGTTTCCCAAGATAAATAATAATAAAATAAAAAATAATGGAAACCTGTTAAATGAAAATTTTGTAGATTCTTCTTTAAATTTTGTTTTAATTATCTTTAATTGCGTTGTTAAATAACTATGAACATTTAATCCAAATCATCTAAAGTTCGACGGTTTCTCTAGGACAGGGAAATATTTGTACACGGATCGATCCACCCTCATTAGCTTGCATTGTTTGTTCAGCCACAACGTAGGTCTATTTCTACACATAAGGTAAGCTATTTATTAGTCATCCATCATCCTAAATGAAGGGTCCTCTTAACAAGGTATGAGGTACTTTCTGTTCTTGGAAACTTAACTCTGTCAATTGTGTCTTATTTCCCTACATAATGGCCCTTCTTTCGTACACCCCTGTGTTAAATACCTTAATAAGCCCCTCCCCTCTTGTTTGACATGACAACTAAAAGTTATATCGGGGAACATTGAAACAACCTATTACATTACTTTCCTTCCTATAGGTATAGGATAAGGAAAGTAAAAAATTATAATACCAATAAGTTTTGTAGCATAATATCTCCTGCTCGTTGGTAGATGTACAAAGAGCAGAATTCAGAAGAACATTGTACCATCAAATCTCTTTGTTCTCTTACCCAAGTTCTTCATAATGAAAACTGTAGGTATGTAACTTAAACAAGGTATACAATCAAATTTGAATTAATTACTTTTTCTTGTTTGTATTTCAGATGTCTTCTTCAGGACAATACAGTTACTCGTACATATTCAAGTACATAATTATTGGTGACATGGGAGTAGGCAAGTCTTGCTTGCTCCATCAATTCACTGAACAAAAATGTAAGTCATTGCCCTTAACACAAGTTCTATCAGTACATTTTATTGATATAATCTACTAATCATATACTCAAAGAGAATTAAATTAAAGGATTTTATGAAAGGATGCCCTTTGCACTCAACCTTTGCTATTTATTTAGCAAGTGACATTTCAGGCTTGTACCAATCCTCCCTATTTAAAGCCCTCCAGCCAGACTAGACTGGTCTACTCCCTGTTTAAATCCCCCAGAGAGACTTTGTTAAGACTCATTATGATCAATAATTGATTGATAATCCCCCTTTTATCTTATTCATTAGTTATGCCTGATTGTCCTCACACAATTGGTGTTGAGTTTGGCACCCGTATCATTGAAGTCCACGGTGAAAAAATCAAACTGCAAATTTGGGACACTGCAGGCCAAGAAAGATTCAGAGCTGTTACAAGATCTTACTACAGAGGAGCTGCTGGTGCTTTGATGGTAATTGATGTTTCTCATGTTAAAGAATGAATGCTGCTAGATAACATTTAAAATTTATGAGTAAAAAGAATACAAAAAATGGCTGTTTGGTCCACAAGGGCCAGCCAGCACCAAAAATAAATACATAGCAATTGAATGGGCCTTTTTTTAAACAAAATTTTGCAGAATTAATTCAATCCCAACTGTTAAAAAGTTATAAGGAGGTACTCAACATTTCTGAAACATACTGTATGTTAAATGTAAAATTTTTAAAAAAGTGTATTTTCTAGCATTTTTTAAAAAAAAAAAGTTAAAACCACATGATATTATTAAATAATAAAATGTTGGGTTTATCAACTCAACAATATTGATATCATTTTATACAGTTTTATTAGGATACAAGTACATACACAAAATGTTAAAAGAGCAACCCTTCTGAAGTGCCTTTAACATCTAGGTTGTATGTTCATACTCATACTATAACTAACCAGATTTATGTATACTTTAGGATGACCAGTGGGTCCACTGCCACCATCACACCAAACAACTCTCTCCTTGCATGGCTTAGGAGGAACCTCTGCTATCAAATCAATGGCAAATTGAGTATTCACATGTTTTTCCTTGTCAACAAATCTCACAGGTCTGTAATCATCCTTTTCAAATTTCTGAAATAAAGAAAAAACCGAAATTAATATTACTATGAAATCTAGCTGAGACATAAAGCTTGGTACACAAACTATGGCATACCTCCCAAATGTTGATCTTTTTACAGATTGCTGTGTGCGGAATGCATTATGCAAACTAATACACAAGAACCTTACTTTTTGGTCTTGATTGGACTCTGAATTCAGTCTCTCTTTTCAGATTTGGTAATCCACTGCTCAGTTGTTATCAGTAGGTAATGAGGTAGTTATCTTACCTGGCCTGTGTGTGTTTCAATATCATTGAAAGGTGCAACATCTTTTGCCAGAGTTCTTGTGAGAGGCACTATCAATCTATTGACTCTAGTTTGCTTCAGCAGAGACAGAAGACTCATGATGTAAGATATTTCTGGCCTCTGGTGTTAGGTACAACAAATAAAAAACGAAAAGGAAAGAAAACTCGAATAACTTTTATGAATTTTGAGTGTTGAGTCTGAAAATTTGGAAAATGGGAAATTTTGCAAAAATCCCTAATCCCCCTGTCCCAAATTTGTGTTCTTGTTTATAAAAATCAGCTGATTGATAAAAATGCGTTTTCATTCAAATGTAGTAAAGACGTGGGATTTTTATTAGGCCGTGGTTATGAACAGGGCCATCGTAGGCCATCGTCGGCCTTTTTGCGTGTAAAGTTGGCGGGAAATTCGAATTTTTGATTTTTTTTCCGCAACTTGTACAATCTGAATTCATTTTTTACTTTTTATCTTTAGTTTGCACGTTTATATTATACTTTTCATTTATATTAGCTATTAAAAACAAGCAAATTACAAAGCAAACAAAAATAAATATAAAATGAATTTTAAAAATTGCCGCCGGAACAGTTATCTCACGTCGTCCGAGCTCATCTCAGCCCTGTTCAGGCCGTGGTTATGAACAGGGCCATCGTAGGACAACGTCGGACTTTTTGCGTGTAAAGTTGGCGGGAAATTAGAATTTTTGATTTTTTTTCCGCAACTTGTACAATCTGAATTCATTTTTTACTTTTTATCTTTAGTTTGCACGTTTATATTATACTTTTCATTTATATTAGCTACTAGCTGAATTCCGTCGCTTCGCTCCGGAATCCCGCTAGTTTATCCCGAGGCATGGCCAAACTTGTGGAAAAGGCATGGCCGAACTTGTAGTTATCAAACTAAAAACATAAACGAAACTCA
>NW_007377802.1:0-1402 GCF_000475195.1 Diaphorina citri | reverse complement strand
ATGATATTATTAAATAATAAAATGTTGGGTTTATCAACTCAACAATATTGATATCATTTTATACAGTTTTATTAGGATACAAGTACATACACAAAATGTTAAAAGAGCAACCCTTCTGAAGTGCCTTTAACATCTAGGTTGTATGTTCATACTCATACTATAACTAACCAGATTTATGTATACTTTAGGATGACCAGTGGGTCCACTGCCACCATCACACCAAACAACTCTCTCCTTGCATGGCTTAGGAGGAACCTCTGCTATCAAATCAATGGCAAATTGAGTATTCACATGTTTTTCCTTGTCAACAAATCTCACAGGTCTGTAATCATCCTTTTCAAATTTCTGAAATAAAGAAAAAACCGAAATTAATATTACTATGAAATCTAGCTGAGACATAAAGCTTGGTACACAAACTATGGCATACCTCCCAAATGTTGATCTTTTTACAGATTGCTGTGTGCGGAATGCATTATGCAAACTAATACACAAGAACCTTACTTTTTGGTCTTGATTGGACTCTGAATTCAGTCTCTCTTTTCAGATTTGGTAATCCACTGCTCAGTTGTTATTAGTAGGTAATGAGGTAGTTATCTTACCTGGCCTGTGTGTGTTTCAATATCATTGAAAGGTGCAACATCTTTTGCCAGAGTTCTTGTGAGAGGCACTATCAATCTATTGACTCTAGTTTGCTTCAGCAGAGACAGAAGACTCATGATGTAAGATATTTCTGGCCTCTGGTGTTAGGTACAACAAATAAAAAACGAAAAGGAAAGAAAACTCGAATAACTTTTATGAATTTTGAGTGTTGAGTCTGAAAATTTGGAAAATGGGAAATTTTGCAAAAATCCCTAATCCCCCTGTCCCAAATTTGTGTTCTTGTTTATAAAAATCAGCTGATTGATAAAAATGCGTTTTCATTCAAATGTAGTAAAGACGTGGGATAAAAATTATCCCTTTGAAAGAAAAGTACGGTAATTAATTTTTGTGATCTGGCAACACTGTTCAGCTCTCAGCTAAAAAAAAATTGCAAATTTGCCTGTCTATCTGAATTCTCTAATTTGCAAATTTGGGTGTTTGGACTTGGACTACCTTCAACTTGGAACTTTGGAACCCTTTGAGCTTGAGCTTTCAGTGACCTGAGATAGTGGACCATCACAGCGTTTTCTTCAATAGAAGGTAACCCTTTACTTGTTAATCTTTTTTGAAATACATTTATTCAGTTGGGTACTGTTTTCTCCAAAGTTTCCAAACTTTCAGACAGAATTGTGTGCGCCACCTTCCTGCCCAACAGTAGGCTGCCTAATGATAATGACAAAGGATGCTCCAAATAGATTTCTTGGGTTTACAATTGACCCAGGATTATGTTTGCCTCAGGTTAGTATCAACCTCACAACCCATC
>NW_007377801.1:165192-219176 GCF_000475195.1 Diaphorina citri | reverse complement strand
TTCATGTTTGAGACAAAAACTTGTTAAACAGGAAAATCGAGCCTCTGTAAGGAGAAATTACTTTTTTCTTGAGATTGATAAGCGTATTTATGAACAAGAATGATCGTTCTTAGATTAGTCTCAAGTCAAAATTGACCAATCAAATACCTTGAGACTATGCTTAGCACGAACTTAAGAGCCAGCATTTTGTTCATAATATGGGTCTGAGACTCGCAAGTCCACGTTGTGGAGCCTCTGTAAGCAGGAATGTTGTTTTGCTGAACCTCTATAGGTAGCGGAATTTCGTCAGCCAGGTTTCCTTTACCCTTCATCTGTGTTCACATGGATATCTATAAACAGGAATTAAAATTCGGAGCCGCCAGCCTAGTTAGCTTGGTTGGTAGCGCGTCTGCCTTGTAAGAGCTAGGCCGCGGGTTCGATTCCCGCCTGGGGGCGGATTTTATCCTGATGGGATAATCAGAAGTTCTGAAAAATATGTTACCAAGTAGTATGTCCTTAGAAATATTACGTTACCGGTATGTGTGTGTGTGTGTGTGTGTGCGTGTACAATGTACAATTGATTGCATATACATACATAATCTCAAGTGGTCCGCGAGATTTTTGGTTTATCAATAGTGGTCCGCCAATTCTAAAAGGTTAAGAACCCCTGTGCTAAGTTAACAGCAACTCAGCTGCGAACTTTCTTTCTCCTAATTAATTCCTTCTGAGAGCTTTCCTGATTGTCGTCGCTGTTCAATATTTTCTAATCCATTGTCAAAAGCTTTCTTCGTGTCAAAGAATGTTTGAGCTTTTTTTTTTTCTCTAAATAAATGAAGTAAAACGACTGGAAAATTTTCTTCTTTAATGTCCGCTTTCTTTGTATATTATTAGACAGTATCGCGCCTTTGAAGCTCGAATGCTTTTTTGTGATCTTTTCAAATTTACGTTTTAAAAAGTATGCTAATTAAAAGCACAGATTAGAAGAAATTAGGTAGAAATTTAAAATGCTGAGCTTCTTTCAACTAACGAACGAACAACGTTGGAGTTAACTTTTCAAGCTTCATTAACGGACCGCCTTCGTTATGGGTACCTACGTTGCCTTGTGAACCAATCAGGTAGGTAGGTATCCTTTATAAACAGGTATTAATTAAAAATGTCAGCAAAGAGTACCTACGCTTTCTAAAAATACCTTTGGGTGATAATTAACAATTAGTATGAATTTTTACTTTTTTTTCAACTGCTTGTTGATTTTCCTGAATCAATATTGCTGCACGTTTCGTTTCCTGTTACTTACCACGAAAAACATCAAATTCAACTCGCAGGTTAGGTATACATTTCTCCAAAGTCAACCTTCATATCCTGGGAAACTTAACCAATCATTAATAATTTCCAAGTAAAAGATACCTAAATCTAGATAGGTAGTTTATCAGGGTGGATAAAAACCAAGGTTGAAATAGCGATGATACGGGCAGTGTCCTTGAGGTCCTTTATAAACAGGTATTAATTAAAAATGTCAGCAAAGAGTACCTACGCTTTCTAAAAATACCTTTGGGTGATAATTAACAATTAGTAGAAATTTTTACTTTTTTTCAACTGCTTGTTGATTTTCCTGAATCAATATTGCTGCTCGTTTCGTTTTCTGTTACTTACCAGGAAAAACATCAAATTCAACTCGCAGGTTATTACGTACATTTCTCCAAAGTCAACCTTCATATCCTGGGAAACTTAACCAATTATTAATAATTTCCAAGTAAAAGATACCTAAATCTAGATAGGTAGTAGGTAGTTGATGTTTATAATTTGGTTTAAACTTGGAAGATGGAGCAGGGGTTCCCTAATGTGATGTTGTTTTCTGGAGATGTTTCTTTTTTATGCACAAATGGTTTATTAAAATATTAATAAAGTCTACTTATATATGTACCTGTAGGTAGTAGGTAGTTGATGTTTATAATTTGTACCTAGTTAAGAAGCTCATCCCAATTCTTGTGGCTATTGTAGTTCTTCCTGTCTTATTCCTCGTACTGAACTGTTGTATCTTGAGATTTTCCCGAATTTTTTTCTTGAAATCTCGAGGTTCGCCTGTGGGTTATTTTCCAAACATTTTCCCTCATTTCCCTGGCACCCCAGAATGTTTTCAAAAACTTCGCTCGGTTTCATTTCATAATAAACCTTTCCCGATGTATTTTTGCATTCATTTGGAGCGTTTCAGTCCTAATAGGACCCAGACCGCGGAATAACAACTATCTTGTTTTCTCATATGGAACACCCCCCCCCTCGCTATCTACAGGGTGACGGAGTGGTGGAACTGAATTCCATATTTGCATACAGGGCGGGATTTCACAGAGTTCAATAAACCTTCAGGTAAACTCCATTTGTCAACGGTCTTGTCTCGTCTAGTAACCTTGTAACGCAGTGGTCGCAGTGAGAATCTGACACTCGTATTTATGAACAAGAATGATCGTTCTTAGATCAGTCTCAAGTCAAAATTTTGTTCATCGAATTCAGGAAGTGGTTGCTCTTTGGTTTGAAGCTCTGAAGATCGAGGAAGACACCTGTTTGATTTCTCAAGAAAATTGAGGCGAACTTTCTACTCTTAAACACTCTAAAGAGACAAGATTCGTTCTTAGAACGGCTGGTTTTCTCCTATCCTGTCGACCTCTCTTTCATTCCGGGAAGATAAGACCTCCGTTGGTACAGTTCCTCCTATCAAATTTTGAATATTACTGATCTCTCTGTCAAATTCTGAATATTTTTTTTTCTTTTTTTTAAAAGATGAGTGTTTCACCGCCGTTTTTATTTCGTAGCAATGAAACAACTGCTACATTGGACGCATGTGGTCTGTGTCGTAGCATGCCCATCCCGTAGTATGCCTCTCATCAGATGGGCGAGAAGAGGCACAATACTCCCCATTTAGGTGCTGGGTCAACACGAGAACACCAGAAAGTAATCCGTTGAAATATTTGCAATCGAAAAACGAGTACAAATTTTTGTCGATGGTGGGATTCGAACCCGGGACCTTCCTTTCTTCTTCTCTAGTAATTTACTGATCTGGTTTTACCACACCCTGTTTGTCTGGGGAAAAATTTACATGGAATTTTCCGAGTGGAGAAAATATTTTAATACAAGAGGTATGCCACATTTACCGATGCTCTCCTGATGATGCTATGCTACCCGCAAACCTAATTCAAACGCTACGGACCCGTCCCTAGCCTTATCACAACCGTAACCCAAATCCACTGGGTAATATTTTAATTTAATAATAATATTGTTAGACCCTCTAAATATAAATTGCATACCTAATGTAGACCTTTAATGTGTATCTAGGTACAGGTAGGTTTTTACATATTATGTTGTTTAGCGGTAGAAAGATTAAGAAGTGACTGGACAGTAGTGTATACACCTACTTGCGTATAGTGTCTGTTTACAACAGCGCCCTTTACATGGGCCCAGAAACCCAAGGAGGTCCAAATCTCCTTTCTTTCAATAATATCCTCTGGAGGCTTCAATTCGATGTTTACTCAGTAAGACTAAAACCGATGTTCGGGTTTCGCAGCGTTCAACATGTTATAACATAAACTCCAGCAACCATCCCTACATTCCCTACCTTACCCAATCCAAACAAAATAGCCATACCCTACTCAATCAGAACACAAAATACTGCAACTGGTAAAAAGAAAGAGTAAAAAAGCTGTCAATATTTCTTTTCCAAGTCCCCGAAAAAGAGTGCAATCCTTAGGGAGGTCCAGACTGCTTGCAATTTACAATGTGTCCTCTATTGCACCATTGGAAAGAACATTTTCTTCGAATTGAACATCTTTAAAGGATTTGTTGTACAAGAGGACAACTGGCGCCGTTCCAATTCGGATGCAACAGAAGTTGCTCGTGGTCCTTTCATGTTTGAGACAAAAACTTGTTAAACAGGAAAATCGAGCCTCTGTAAGGAGAAATTACTTTTTTCTTGAGATTGAGACTCGCAAGTCCACGTTGTGGAGCCTCTGTAAGCAGGAATGTTGTTTTGCTGAACCTCTATAGGTAAGCGGAATTTTGTCAGCCAGGTTTCCTTTACCCTTCATCTGTGTTCACATGGATATCTATAAACAGGAATTAAAATTCGGAGCCTCTCTAAGCAGGAATTTTTTTAAGCTGGAAACCTCTATCCTTGAATTCCCATTTATCCAGGTTCGACTTGAATTCCCATTTATCCAGGTTCGACTGAATCAGGCATGTATTGGTTAGGAAGGTAAGGAAATGTAGAGTTAGGGAATGTAGGGAAATATAGGTTTAGGAAATGGGTAGGAATACGGAGATATTTATGATAATGATCAACCGTCATTTTTCTTCCATTGTGAAAAATCGCATTAGGAAACCGGGGAGTTTTGAATAATGTACGCAAACAGGGTGTGACAGTCAATCAATGTGACACAAATATTGATGTACTTCTGTGTTAAGAGCACTGACTCTCAAACTGTAGGTGCTGGGTTCGAATACCGGCCGGGCGGAAATTTTTGGACAAAACTTTTCGTTCCAGGATAGACTAGGATGGAATGTGCGCTGAAGAGTCTAAAGTAATCTAAAAAGCTCTGAAGTGGGCCGATACAGGTTAAAATCTTTTATGATGTGTTTGACCTTCTTCTTCTATTCAAAATTTGAAATACTTTTGGTGACACACTGTATGTCCTCAGAACTCAGGAAAGGATAAGGATTGGGAGGAGAAGGAAAGAGAAGGAGGAGAAGGAGGTGGAGAAGAAAGAATAAGGCACAAAATTGACGTTCATTTTGACTTGTTTGCACTGTTGAAGTCATGCTGAAAGACCTGACAAGGTTGGGTGGCAGAGAATGCCACAGGCGTCTCCGGCATTTTCCATTTCCCGACTTATTTTTGACGGGATAAGAGGGGATCTTTGTTTACTCTGCCTACTCGCATCCTGTTGGGTACCTACAGAGTTTACAGGTTTTGTGTAAGTTTTGTTAGAAAAATATCAAGGGGGGGAAAAGATTAATCCAAAATTTTCTGCCATGTCTGTGAGTTGGAGCAGGAAATTGAAAATAAATATCGAGAAATGCCTAGAAAAATGGGAAAGAGGTTCAGCGAAGTGCATTATGCTTAGTTGATATTTTGATATTCATGGGTATTTTATTTATTTATTTATTTACAAAAACATCATACACATACAATATGTAATGAAAATGCTCGAGCATCAGCAAATATGCAGCAGGCCATTAGTGATATTCATAGGTATGTAGTTGATACAAATAGTGGGTGAGTTTGGGGTGACTCAAGGTTTTCTTAAATTAGTGGATGTGCCACAACCCCACTCTAGAATTAGGTATCCAAACAAGTAAGAAGGATACGGTTAGCCTAGTGGTAACGCTCTTGTTTGCCATGCAGAAAGTCCCGGGTTCGATCCCCACCATTGGCAAACTACGACATAGACCTCACGAGTCTCATATATCCGACGTTCTTTTAGCAATGAACTGCTTTTTACTTTCTATTACTACATTATAGCGGAGCTATACTAGTAATGAAAGTATTGTTTTTTTCTCCTTCTTTTCTTAATTCCAGTTATGCAGCTAGAGTTCGAATTAGTTTTGTCAGATTGACTTTCTTATTCGAAGAACAGCAGCATTCGTGTCTCGCTGATTTACTGTTTGCCATGCAGAAAGTGCCGGGTTCGATCCCCACCATTGGCAAACTACGACACAGACCTCAGGAGTCTCATATAGCCGATGTTCTTTTAGCCAAACGCCCCTAACCCCTCCAAGCGCCCCTAACCCCTCCATTTGGCCCCTAACCCCTCCATTTGGCCCCGATTTTTTTCCCTTGAAATTTATTCCCGAGTAATATTTTCGTGATGAGAATTTTAAGTGTTAGAAATTGAGAAAATTTCAAATTAGAAAGTACACAAGGAAAAAGAAATATCGTTTGTAGACAAAGGGTAGGACGGAGGGGTGAGAATAGGAGGAGAGAGAGATTGGGAGGGAACGGAGGTAAGGGAACTTTTTGCTCTCCTGTTTTCTCCTTAGCTCTAGTCTCTAGTAGGTCAGGAATTACTAGGATTTTTTTTTTGCAAAGTTTGAAATGTCCATGAGACTATGAGTTAATTAACTTATTAGAGGCAACCTCGGTGGTGGAGCGGTTGGCGTGCTGGATTTTGTATCTGGAGATTGGTGGTTCGAGTTCATGTCCAGCCAACCCATTTATCGAATCGTATTTAGTGCTGGGGAATAGGGACAAATCATAAAAACTGTAGGTGTAGGCATAAAAAACTGAGAAAATAGAAGGAAAAACTGAGGTTATAAGTTTGGTATACATTTAGATTTAGAGTCATTAGCATTAGAGGCAAAACTCTAGGACTCTAGGCTATCATTAGGAAGAGATAGTAACCGCAGACTACCTATTCAGGCGAAAGAGAGAGAGAGAGAGAGGGAGGGAGGAGAGAAAGGGAGGAGAACTAAATTAAGAAAGAACATAGTAGAGAAATTTCAATTAAGGCAGAAAGATATCATCTCTTGGCCCCCGAAACTTTACTATGGTAATTGTTTTTCCTACCTTAACCCTCCCTCCCCCTCCTCTCTCCCCTTCTCCTTCTCCGTCCTATCGAACAAAATCTTGTTTGCTTCCATTTTCCCGAATTTTTTTCTTGAAATCTCGAGGTTCGCCTGTGGGTTATTTTCCAAACATTTTCCCTCATTTCCCTGGCACCCCAGAAGGTTTTCAAGAATACCCCCAAGAATGTTTTCAAAAACTTCGCTCGGTTTCATTTCATAATAAACCTTTCCCGATGTATTTTTGCATTCATTTGGAGCGTTTCAGTACGGAGATATTTATGATAATGATCAACCGTCATTTTTCTTCCATTGTGAAAAATCGCATTAGGAAACCGGGGAGTTTTGAATAATGTATGCAAACAGGGTGTAACAATCAATCAATGTGACACAAATTTTGATGTACTTCTGTGTTAAGAGCACTGACTCTCAACCAGGAGGTGCTGGGTTCGAATACCGGCCGGGCGGAAGTTTTTGGACAAAACTTTTCGTTCCAGGATAGACTAGGATGGAATGCGCTCTGAAGAGTCTGAAGTAATCTAAAAAGCTCTGAAGTGGGCCGATACAGGTTAAAATCTTTAATAATGTGTTCGATCTTCTTCTTCTATTCAAAATTTGAAATATTTTTGTTGACACACTGTATGTCCTCATAACTCAGGAAAGGATAAGGATTGGGAGGAGGAGGAGGAGAAGAAAGAAGAAGGCACAAAATTGACGTTCATTTTGACTTGTTTGTATTGTTGAAGTCAAGCTGAAAGACCTGACAAGGTTGGGTGGCAGAGAATGCCACAGGCGTCTCCGGCATTTTTCATTTCCCGACTTATTTTGACGCGGGATAAGAGGGGATCTTTGTTTACTCTGCCTACTCGCATCCTGTTGGATAAAGTTTATAAAGTTTACAGTCGTGCAGGTTTTGTGTAGGTTTTGTTAGAAAAATATCAAAGGGGGGAAAAGATTAATCCAAAATTTTCTGCCATGTCTGTGAGTTGGAGCAGGAAATTGAAAATAAATATCGAGAAATGCCTAGAAAAATGGGAAAGAGGTTCAGCGAAGTGCATTATGCTTAGTTGATATTTTGATATTCATGGGTATTTTATTTAGGTGTACCCAAGGGAGCCATCCACTTTAGATGGAAACTTAGCGCGCCTGAGTAAATCAGCGAGACACGAACGCTGCTGTTCTTCGAATAGGAAAGTCAATCTGACAAAACTAATTCGAAATCTAGCTGCATAACTGGATTAAGAAAAGAAGAAGAGAAAAAAAAGCAGTTCATTGCTAAAAGAACATCGGCTATATGAGACTCGTGAGGTTGTAGTTTACCAATGGTGGGGATCGAACCCGGGACTTTCTGCATGGCAAACAAGAGCGTTACCACTAGGCTAACCGTATCCTTCTTACCTATTTGTATACCTAATTCTAGAGTGGAGTTGTGGCACATCCACTAATTTAAGAAAACCTTGAGTCACCCCAAACTCACCCACTATTTGTATCAACTACATACCTATGAATATCACTAATGGCCTGCTGCATATTTGCTGATGCTCGAGCATTTTCATTACATATTGTATGTGTATGATGTTTTTGTAAATAAATAAAATACCTATGAATATCAAAAGGAAAAGCAGAATTTTGAATTTGGACGAATCATATCGAAATATGGAATTGTAAATACTTTTCCATACTTTGGTGATTTAGGGCACTGGGAGTGATTGCTACAAATCTTCAATACTTCCTGAGAGATATGTGATGTGATGGAATATGAACTTCTGCGGGGAGCATCCAAATGGCAAAATATACAGGTAAGGGGTAGGAACACAGGCGAACATGGATAAACAGGACTTGCGTAAGCAGAAAACCTGGGTAATCTGGAAAAAAAAGGGGTAAAAAGTCGTGGTCCTTCATGTTTGATGAACCCCCCCCCCCCCCCCCCGCTATCTACAGGGTGACGGAGTGGTGGAACTGAATTCCATATTTGCATACAGGGCGGGATTTCACAGAGTTCAATAAACCTTCAGGTAAACTCCATTTGTCAACGGTCTTGTCTCGTCTAGTAACCTTGTAACGCAGTGGTCGCAGTGAGAATCTGACACTCGTATTTATGAACAAGAATGATCGTTCTTAGATCAGTCTCAAGTCAAAATTTTGTTCATCGAATTCAGGAAGTGGTTGCTCTTTGGTTTGAAGCTCTGAAGATCGAGGAAGACACCTGTTTGATTTCTCAAGAAAATTGAGGCGAACTTTCTACTCTTAAACACTCTAAAGAGACAAGATTCGTTCTTAGAACGGCTGGTTTTCTCCTATCCTGTCGACCTCTCTTTCATTCCGGGAAGATAAGACCTCCGTTGGTACAGTTCCTCCTATCAAATTTTGAATATTACTGATCTCTCTGTCAAATTCTGAATATTTTTTTTTGTGCGTGAATATCGACATTCCCGTCTTCGGTACACAAATAAATTTGAAAAATTTCATGCATTAATTATTTTATTTAGTATATTAATTAACTGTTATTTCTCATTTTCGTTCATTTTTTTAGGCGGGCCTTCGCGGGCCGCAAAAATGAGCTCGCGGGCCGCGGGTTGGACAAGCCTGCTCTAGGCTATCATTAGGAAGAGATAGTAACCGCAGACTACCTATTCAGGCGAAAGAGAGAGAGAGAGAGAGGGAGGGAGGAGAGAAAGGGAGGAGAACTAAATTAAGAAAGAACATAGTAGAGAAATTTCAATTAAGGCAGAAAGATATCATCTCTTGGCCCCCGAAACTTTACTATGGTAATTGTTTTTCCTACCTTAACCCTCCCTCCCCCTCCTCTCTCCCCTTCTCCTTCTCCGTCCTATCGAACAAAATCTTGTTTGCTTCCCGAAGCTCTAATCTACACAGAATAGAGGGAGGAAGAGGAAGGGATAATGGGAGGGGTAGAAGAGGAAGAAATGGCAAGAGGGGAAGGAGAGAGGTAGCGTAGAAGGAGAGGAGAAGAAAGAGAGGAAGGATTAAGGTAGGAATATAGACAGGGAAAGGAAGGCAGTTAGAGAAGAAAGGGGGAAAGGAAGAGGAGGAGGAGGAAGATGAGGGAGGGAGACTTTTTCGTGCTGAATATTTTGCACGGTTGCCGAGGCAGATTTTCTTTATTGCGACTGCTTGGATTTTGATTAAGTGTACGGGCTTAGAGCTGCAAAGCTACTGGAGGCTGAAGCATGAGTGTGAAATGGAGATGAAAAAGATGGTAGAAACTTCAGAAGAGAATGTCGAAAATGGTAGAGAGCAGATTCAAAATAACCTTGATCCCGGCGGACATTCAAACCGAGAGATTTCCAGCATGCCAGCTTATAGTGTGGTATCCACTTTGCCAAGGAAATACATGATTCTAGTGTTTCTAGGTATAAGGAAGCTCAAAGATCATTAGATCATTAAAATCTGCGTAAAATGGTAAAATCTCTAGAGTTACATATATATTTAAAAGGCATTGCTAAACCTAAAAGTTTAAAATGCTTTTCTCGGAAACGAGCAATTGAGTAGACAAATTTCGACGAAACATTTCATTTATAATTTTATTCTGTAGAAAAGGGAACTGTAGAAAAGGTTGCCTACCTTTTCATCATTTTCCATACTGCTTCAAAACTGCGGCACACCAAACCATCCCGCACTAAGCATAAGCCCTGATTAAGGGGTTGATAGGTCAGTGGATAAAGCAACTACACAGGTCCAATTAATAATTGGAGACATTCTCGAAACAGTCTTCAGTGTATCAGAAGAAGAGTTATTGGTAATTATACATATACATAATAAGGGGTTGGAATCTCAGTATAAGCAGAGCACTGTCGATCCGAATTCCAACAAACTAGAGCCATACCTACCTACTAACACAGTAACGAAGTAGGTGAACATAAGAAAGCGCATACCAAAAATCTGACGAACGCTTACATAGCAGGGATATCAAAACCCGACCTTCAAGTTGTTGGGTGGAAGAGCTCTTCCAAATGAAGTCGCAAAATCCGAAAAAGAAAGGTGAATATACTACATTTTCCCAGACAGTCTTTTATAGAACCTTGTTTCTTTTCTCAAACTTCTTCATAGCTATTGTGAATGTTGTCGAACATATCCGCTAGAGAGCAAGTCCGGGACATTCTCGTAACGTTGCCAAAATCCCATGAACAGACGAGAAAGTATATGCTATCAATTTATCAAAAAATAAAATAATATACCTACAAATGACATGTACACACATAGTCAATAGGTAGAAGACTACAGCAACCTCTAAGCTTTAAATTTCCAACATGGTCGACCAACCAAACATAGTGAATCTATGTTGTCGCGGCAGTGTGGACGGTTCAATATCGACGTCACGCGTCGATCAACAATCGGTCAACTATGTGTGGACACACCTCAACATTTCTGACGGACAGAGTCGTCGAAAGCGTTCCGAACAATCTTCAAGTATTCTCAGAGAAACACTTATGAGATTGTATAACATATCCGCTAGAGAGCAAGTCCGGGACATTCTCGTAACGTTGCCAAAATCCCATGAACAGACGAGAAAGTATATGCTATCAATTTGTCAAAAAATAAAATAATATACAAACGACATGTACACACATAGTCTATTGATAGAAGACTACAGGAACCTCTAAGCTTTAAATTTCCAACATGGTCGACCAACGGAACATAGTGAATCTATGTTGTCGCGGCAGTGTGGACGGTTCAGTCGACATCGATGGACAATCGGTCGACTATGTGTGGACACACGTCAACATTTCTGACGGACAGAGTCGTCGAAAGCGTTCCGAACAGTCTTCAAGCATTCTCAAAGAAACACCTTATGAGATTGTATACCTGGGAGTGATTGCTACAAATCTTCAATACTTCCTGAGAAATATGTGATGTTTCTCGAAGCTCTAATCTACACAGAATAGAGGGAGGAAGAGGAAGGGATAATGGGAGGGGTAGAAGAGGAAGAAATGGCAAGAGGGGATGGAGAGAGGTAGCGCAGAAGGAGAAGATAAGAAAGAGAGGAAGGATTAAGGTAGGAAGATAGAGAGGAAAAGGAAGGCAGTTAGAGAAGAAAGGGGGAAAGGAAGAGGAGGAGGAGGAAGATGAGGGAGGGAGACTTTTTCGTGCTAAATATTTTGCACGGTTGCCGAGGCAGATTTTCTTTATTACGATTGCTTGGATTTTGATTAAGTGTACGGGCTTAGAGCTGCAAAGCTACTGGAGGCTGAAGCATGAGTGTGAAATGGAGATGAAAAAGATCGTAGAACTTCAGAAGAGAATGTCGAAAATGGTAGAGAGCAGATTCAAAATAACCTCAATCCCGCCGGACATTCAAACCGAGAGATTTCCAGCATGCCAGCTTATAGTGTGGTATCCACTTTGCCAAGGAGATACATAATTCTAGTGTTTCTAGGTATAAGGAAGCTCAAAGATCATTAAAATCTGCGTAAAATGGTAGAATCTCTAGAGTTGTATATTTAAAAGGCATTGCTAAACCTAAAAGTTTAAAATGCTTTTCTGGGAAACGAGCAATCGAGTTGACAAATTTCGACGAAACATTTCACTTTTATTTTTATTCTGTAGAAAAAGGAACTGTAGAAAAGGTTGTCTTCCTTTTCATCATTTTCCATACAGCTTCAAAACTGTCCCAATTAATGGGTTGATAGCTCAGTGGATAAAGCAACTACACAGGTCCAATTAATAATTGGAGACATTCTCGAAACAGTCTTAAGTGTATCAGAAGAAGAGCTATTGGTAATTATACATATTAAGGGGTTGGAATCTCAGTATAGGCAGAGTACTGCAGTTCCGAATTCCAACAAACTAGAGCCATACCTACCTACTAACATAATAACGAAGTAGGTGAACATATGAAAGCGCATACCAAAAATCTGACGAACGCTAACAGACTACGACGGCTTGGTCACCTGATGAGATTAGACAAAAACAGAGCCGTGTGGAAGATCTTCACCAACACACCACATCAAGGCAAACGCTTACCAGGGAGACCACGTAGCTGCTGGATCAACGAGATGAAGAGACTATGCAACAGATGGGGGCTGAACGACTGGGAGGAGTTGACACAACATAGAGTTCTTTGGAGGCAAGCAGTCTGGTCGGCACGGGATTCACATATCCCTAATACGCCATCGGAGACATCGGAGTGAGTGTATATCCCAAATCTGAAACTTCCCAGAATAATCAGAAGATACGCTCAGCTTTCCAAACGACAGAAGACAAAACACCGACAGTGTTCGAAGAATTATGGTTGAACTAGAAACGATAGACAGCACCCTAGACATAGACAAGTAAGTGAAGGAAAATAATGAATAGACGAAACGGAATGACAAGGAATAGGTAGGAGAAGAAGAAAGAAGGAGCAGGAGAAGAAGAAACAGAAGAAGCAGAGGAAAAAGGAAGAAGAAGAAATAGAAGCAGACGAAGACGATGATGAAGAAGCAGCTGAAAAAGAAAAGGAAGAAGAAGTAGAAGCAGACGAAGACGATGATGAAGAAAGAGAAGAGGAAGCAAAGGAAAAGGAAGAAGGAGAAATAAGAAACAAAGTAGGAAGAGGAAAAGACGAGAACAAGTAAAAATTAGGTTGAAGGAAGCGAGAAGGTTGAAGTCCCAAAGTCAGGGCTGGAAATATGGGATTAGGATTTGTGAAATTATGGGAAACTCCCTTTCTGAAACCAAAATCGCGTGACTGCCATCAGCCTAGTTAGCCTGGAATAAGGTATCGTGCCTGCCTTGTAAGCGCTAGGTTGATTCCCACCTTAGGTGAACTTTATCCTTAACAGATATTAAGGTTCGTTCTCGGAACGGCTGGCTTTCTCCTATCCTATCTTCCAGCTCTCTTCAATTACGGGACGATAAGACTTTTGGCAGAATTTTTATTTTGCTCGGAATCCTTAGACCAGAATTTTCTTCGGGTATAATAGGTACTCGGGCGTTTCCGGGTAACAGTCGGGTGATTCCGGGTACCTACACTCGGGTGGTTTCGGATAACGTCGGGCCTGATCCTGTGGCAGTCTGCTGAATAGTTGGGGAGAAAAGAAAGCTACACAGAGCCAGAAGGAAGTGATATTCATAGGTATGTAGTTGATACAAATAGTGGGTGAGTTTGGGGTGACTCAAGGTTTTCTTAAATTAGTGGATGTGCCACAACCCCACTCTAGAATTAGGTATCCAAACAAGTAAGAAGGATACGGTTAGCCTAGTGGTAACGCTCTTGTTTGCCATGCAGAAAGTCCCGGGTTCGATCCCCACCATTGGCAAACTACGACATAGACCTCACGAGTCTCATATATCCGACGTTCTTTTAGCAATGAACTGCTTTTTACTTTCTATTACTACATTATAGCGGAGCTATACTAGTAATGAAAGTATTGTTTTTTTCTCCTTCTTTTCTTAATTCCAGTTATGCAGCTAGAGTTCGAATTAGTTTTGTCAGATTGACTTTCTTATTCGAAGAACAGCAGCATTCGTGTCTCGCTGATTTACTGTTTGCCATGCAGAAAGTGCCGGGTTCGATCCCCACCATTGGCAAACTACGACACAGACCTCAGGAGTCTCATATAGCCGATGTTCTTTTAGCAATGAACTGCTTTTTTTTTCCTCTTCTTCTTTTCTTAATCCCAGTTATGCAGCTAGATTTCGAATTAGTTTTGTCAGATTGACTTTCTCGCCTGAAGTTTGGGAAGGAGTAGGTATGGAGGATAAGTGTTTGGGAGAAGGAATTGAGGAGTATATCTAAGGATAAAGGAAGAAATTACGGAGTATTTTAAGGAACAAAGGACATAATTACATGCATAGGTGAATCTGTATTTCAATTAATTGTTCAGCAAATTGTCTACTTACATATTTGTTTAGGAATGTGTTGTTGTTTTTTTAAAGTACCTTCCGAACGGTAAGTCCGATTTTGATGAAATTAGGAAGAAATACTCAACACATGATAGAAAATTTCTCAGTAGAATTTGGGCCCGAATGGGTCTCTAAGGGCTCTGCAGATGCCCTTCTGCTGTATCTACAGCTCACTCAAGCAATGTTATGCTATTGAGGAATTACGAACAGAAAGAGAGGCTCTCACAGCCCCTCCAAACGCCCCTAACCCCTCCAAACGCCCCTAACCCCTCCAAACGCCCCTAACCCCTCCATTTGGCCCCGTTTTTTTTTCCTTGAAATTTATTCCCGAGTAATATTTTCGTGATGAGAATTTTAAGTGTTGGAAATTGAGAAAATTTCAAATTAGAAAGTACACAAGGAAAAAAAATATCGTTTGTAGACAAAAGGTAGGAGGGAGGGGTGAGAATGGGAGGAGAGAGAGATTGGGAGGGAACGGAGGTAAGGGAACTTTTTGCTCTTCTGTTTTCTCCTTAGCTCTAGTAGGTCAGGTATTACTAGGATTTTTTTTGCAATGTTTGAAATGTCCATGAGACTATGAGTTAATTAACTTATTAGAGGCAACCTCGGTGGTGGAGCGGATGGCGTGCTGGATTTTGTGTTTCTGGAGATTGGTGGTTCCAATTCATGTCCAGCCAACCCAATTTATCGAATCGTATTTAGTGCTGGGGGAACACCATTTATCGCGGGAATCGAACCCGGGACCTAGCGCTTACAAGACAGACGCGCTACCCTCCAAGCTAACTATTGTGCTGGCCTTGTTTCCTTTTGATTATCTCTACTGAGTACCTACAATAAGTACCAAAGCAAGTAATATACCTACATAAGTACCTATCTTGAAACATTACAGATTCAGACTGAGGAACAGCACTTGAAATTTAAAGCGCACTTTAAAGTTGTAAGCAAGGAATTCGGAAAAACCTTACCTGCCCGATACTTGAAAATTTTCAAGCATAGGAGAAAAAACAAACAAAAAAAGTGAAAGTTCAAACTCACGAGTAGGTAAGTTAAAAAGTGATTTAACCGCTTGAGACGTAAGAGGTAAAGTTGAGATTTTCAAACAATTTATTACCTCAAGGATATGGAAGTGCCTGGGTAGCAAATGAGGAGAGGCCTTCAAAGATCTATCCCAACCTCATATTGAAACAAATAGAAAAGTAGATAACATCATTGGAGAGGAAGGAATAGGGACAAATCATAAAAACTGTAGGTGTAGGCATAAAAAAAACTGAGAAAATAGAAGGAAAAACTGAGGTTGTAAGTTTGGTATATGTACATTTAGAGTCATTAGCATTAGAGGCAAAACTCTAGGCCAGGGTTGTCCAACCTTAGGGCACCCGAGGGCCGTAAGAACAACCGTCTTGGAGCCTTGGCGGACCCTGTAGATATTGAAAGAAGGAGAGAAAAAGTAGGAAGAAGATTAAGAAGGAGGAGGAGGAGGAAGAGAAGAAGGAAGAGGAGGATTAGAAGATGAGGGTTTCGGGTTAGGGTAAGAAAATGAGCAGAAGTTGGGGAAGACAGGATAAGGTTAGGAAATGGATAGAATGACATATTGATGGGAGGTATCAGAATATCGGATTCAATTTAATGCTCTGTTCTGACTTACCAACTTGTCTAACTCACTATCTTCTCTGAATTACTATCTTTTCTAACTTATTATCTCAACTATCTGATCTGACTTATCATCTGATCTATCTTACCATTTTGTCTAACTTACCTACTATCTTCTCTGACTTACCATCTTTTCTATCTTCTATCTGATCTGACTTACCAACTTATCTATCTTACCATTTGATCTGACTTACTATCTACCATCTCGTCTGAATTACTATCTTCTCTAACTTATCATCTCATCTAACTTACCTACCATTTATTATCTGACTTACCATCTTGTCTGACCTACTCTGTTATCTGACTTACCATCTCATCTAACTTACCATGTGTCTGACTTACTATCTTATTTGAATTACCATTACCAACTACCAACTCGTCTATCTTACCTACCCTAGAACTAACTGCAAACCACCACAAACATGACTTCATATGCCTCACTGAACACTGGCAAAATGAAGAAAATATAAAAAAACTAGCAATAGAAAATTTTACCCTCATTGATAGTTACAATAGGGAAACGAAAAGAAAAAATGCTAGCATAGCATATGGCGGAGCAGCCATTTACTGCAGAGATGAAATTCAAAACATGTGTACTAGAATTAAAATCGCAGAAAACATTACACACGAAAAATCATTCGAATGTATAGGAGTTAAATATACCATAAACAATACTTCTCTCAACATATTCTGCATATACAGAAACCCAACAAGTAAAATAAAAAACTTTCTAAAATCGCTAAACTCCCTATTAGAAAAACACGGAAATAACAACCAAAAAAACATAATATGTGGAGACATCAACATAGACTTCATTAACAAAGACGAAAAGTATAACAAATTGGAAGACCTACTAGAATGCTACAACCTAGAAAACAAAGTTAGAGACCCAACAAGAGAAAACGCTGGACTTGACTATATCATAACATCAAAAGATGTCAAAGGAAATTTTGCAACAGTAATAAACGAACACATAGCTGACCACCTAGGACAATTCATTGACATTAGTATGAATAAAAAATCGGGAAAACACACAAAAAATGACAAAATAACCACCAGAATTTACAACGAAACAAACCACAACAATATGTCTAAACTATTAAACACCCACAACTGGAAAGAGACTATCAAACAAATCGAAAAAGAGCATACAGACATAGCCACTAAACTTTTCATAGATATAATACAAAACTATTATAACATAGCTTATCCAATAAAACAAATAACAATAAAAAAGAAGAAAAGAAACATCGAATGGATAACAACTGAAATTATAGAAGAAGGAAAAGACCTCAGAGAACTTCATAGACTAATCAAATACAACAACAGGCCGGACCTAAAAGAAACATACCTTAAACTAAAGAAAAAACATGTACAAAAAATAGAAACTATGAAAAAAACCAACATTCAAAACAAATTCATAAACTCTAAAAATAAAAACAAAACTATGTGGGAAAACTTCAACTCACTGACTGGGAAAAACAAAGCTGAACCAGATATTACTATAAAAATTGAAAATAAAACAGCCAAAGATCCAAAAAAACTAGTAGGATTATTTGCCGAACACTTCATCCAAACCACCCTGGACAAAATAAAACAAAACAAAATCCAAAAAAAGCAACATGAAGAACAACAACAGCAGCAACAACAACACCATCAACAACAGCGACAGCAGCACCAACAACAACAGCGGCAACAGCAGCAACAACAACAACAACAACAACAACAACAACAACAACAACAACAAACTGACAGATTGAAAGATAAATTTCCTTATTACATTCTATCATTGACATTAAATCCAAAAATAAAAACCAGATAAGACGCATCACAAAATGAAAGGAGGGGAAAGACGAGGAAAAGGAGGGGGGAAGAAGGAGAGGGGGAGGGAAGAAATTCGATGAGCTGATGGTAAGGAGAGACTTAGGTATACTGGGTAACGCCGCAGGCGATTTGCAGGAAGCTTTTTGCTTTCTCTAAATAGATGGAAAAAATTGATGAAGAATTCTTCTTTTGATTGAGTTTTGAATCTGCTTCAGCAGTTAGTATGACTCAGAAGTTAGCTATTTACTTCTGAATGGCTGTGGTTTGAGTCCCAGAAGTGACATGAAAATTTAGTAGACTCATTTCGAGGTAGGCGTTTCTACAAGCTAGTTTCGCAGGGAAAGAAAAGCAGCAAGGTGTCATCTCTCGACACTGAGGGAGAGAATGACTGCGTCAACCGTATTGCAAGAAATCAGCACAACCTGATGAGAATAGACAAGAACAGAGCCGTGTGGAAGATCTTCACCAACACACCACATCAAGGCAAACGTTTACCAGGGAGACCACGCATCTGCTGGATCAATGAGATGAAGAGACTATGCAACAGATGGGGGCTGAACGACTGGAAGGAGTTGACACAACATAGAGTTCTTTGGAGGCAAGCAGTCTGGTCGGCACGGGATTCACATATCCTTAATGCGCCATCGGAGTGAGTGTGAGAGAGTATACCCCAACTCTGAAACTTCCCAGAATAATCAGAAGATACGCTCAGCTTTCCAAACGATAGAAGACACAACACCGACAGTGTTCGAAGAATTATGCTTGAACTAGAAACGATAGACAGCACCCTAGACATAGACAAGTAAGTGAAGGAAAATAATGAATAGAAGACGAAACGGAATGACAAGGAATAGGTAAGAGAAAAAGAAAGAAGGAGCAAGAGAAGAAGAAGCAGATGAAAAAGAAAAGGAAGAAGAAGAAGTAGAAGCAGACGAAGACGATGATGAAGAAGGAGAAGAGGAAGCAAAGGAAAAAGAAGAAGGAGGAGAAGAAGTAGAAGCAGACGAAGACGATGATGAAGAAGGAGAAGAGGAAGGAAAGGAAAAAGAAGAAGGAGGAGAAGAAGTAGAAGCAGACGAAGACGATGATGAAGAAGGAGAAGAGGAAGCAAAGGAAAAAGAAGAAGGAGAAGCAGACGAAGACGATGATGAAGAAGGAGAAGAGGAAGCAAAGAAAAAAGAAGAAGGAGAAATAAAAAAACAAAGTAGGAAGAGGAAAAGAAGAGAACAAGTAAAAATTAGGTTGAAGGAAGCGAGAAGGTTGAAGTCCCAAAGTCAGGGCCGGAAATACGATGGGATTAGGATTTGTGAAACTATGGAAACTCCCTTTGCTGAAACCAAAATCGCGTGACTGCCATCAGCCTAGTTAGCCTGGAATAAGGTATCGTGCCTGCCTTGTAAGTGCTAGGTTGATTCCCGCCTTAGGTGAACTTTATCCTTAACAGATATTAAGGTTCGTTCTCGGAACGGCTGGCTTTCTCCTATCCTATCTTCCAGGTCTCTTCAATTACGGGACGATAAGACCTTTGGCAGAATTTTTATTTTGCTCGGAATACTTAGACCGGAATTTTCTTCGGGTATAATAGGTACTCGGGCGTTTCCGGGTAACAGTCGCGTGATTCCGGGTGCCTACACTGGGGTGGTTTCGGATAACGTCGGGCCTGATCCTCTGGCAGTCTGCTGAATAGTTGGGGAGAAAAGAAAGCTACACAGAACAGAGAAGGAGAGATAAAATACAAACTGACAGATTGAAAGATAAATTTCCTTATTACATTCTATCATTGACATTAAATCCAAAAATAAAAACCAGATAAGACGCATCACAAACTGAAAGGAGGGGGAAGACGAGGAAAAGGAGGGGGAAGAAGGAGAGGGGGAGGGAAGAAATTCGATGAGCTGATGGTAAGGAGAGACTTAGGTATACTGGGTGACGGCGCAGGCGATTTGCAGGGAGCTTTTCGCTTATCCGAGAGAGGTGGAAAATTTTGATCAAGAAATCATCTTCCTGTTTTTAACATGCCTCAGTGATCAGCTGATTAGTAACTCAGAAGTAAATAGCTGGACTCTCCGTTAACGTGCTCTCACTCCATTTGGATTATTGGAACGATTGTCAATGGTCATTTGGTCATCTTTCTAGACTCGAAAAAAGCGTTTGACCGGTTTAACCATGTAGGGGAACACGGGGCAAAACGGTACACCGGGGCAAAATGATACCCCGCCCTTTTTAGGTTTTAGGAACCTCAGGTTACATTGGGTTAAATTTAACCCTATGGGTACATTAAGTTGAAATTTAACCCTGTAGGTACCTATGGGTACATGAAGTTAAATGATGTGAACTTTGCCAGATTTTCTCATGACAGAATATTGTTCCGCATGAACTTTCCATTTATCATCAAAACTTTTAACTTTTTAAACCCCAGCTAACTTTCTTCGATTAACTTTCTCCTCTCTCCTCTCTCTCTCTCTCTCTCTCTCTCTCTCTCTGCCTTTCTTTCTCTCCATCGATCTCTTTCTCTCTATATCTCTCTCCCTTTCTCTTTATCTTTCTATCTCTCTTCTTCATTATTAGAGAGAGAGAGAGAGAAAGAGATAAATTGAAAGAAAGAGAGGAGAGAGGGAGAGACTATTACAAACGCTCAGCGAAAAAGTTATAAAAAAGGCAATGATAGAAAAAAAACCTTCTGGTCTAATAGATGAACAGCTAATTCGCGTAAAAACTTATCGGAGCGATAAAACGGTGTAATGAAAACTATTGATGGTATCTCTACCTAGACCAGGGGTTTCCAACTAGCGGCCCGCGGACCACATGTGGCCCGCCGGACCATTTTTGTGGCCCGCGAAGCTTTTTGGGATTTGTACAAACTTACCTAAAGTGTAGTTATCATTGAGTCATGGAAACTGACCCCCTTTAGTGTTCAGCTGGAATTCGGAGAGAAAACTTCATAGTAAATAAGAAGGCAGCATATCCAATGATGTATTGCGTTCTTGCTTTGTGAGTACCACAGTCTTCTTAATTTACCTCTTTTCCACTTTATTTTTCAGAATTTTAGCATCAATTAATGATAAAATATGAACTTTTAAACCTAAATTCAAGAGAAAAATTTGCAAATGACACAAATTTCGGCACAGGTCTCAGAAATGACTGCCAAAAACTTCAATGACGTTTCCTGAAAAGTTAGGAATTTGGATATACTGCCTTTTCATTAAGGAGGGCAGTGATAACCTGGATGGGTGTGGTTTGAGTCCCAGAAGTGACGTGAAAATTTAGTAGACTCATTTCGAGGTAGGCCTTTCTACAAGCTAGTTTCCCAGGGAAAGAAAAGCAGCAAGGTGCCATCTATCGACACTGAGGGAGAGAATGACTGCGTCAACCGTATTGCAAGAAATCAGCACTACCGTCTTGGAGCCTTGGCGGACCCTGTAGATATTGAAAGAAGGAGAGAAAAAGTAGGAAGAAGATTAAGAAGGAGGAGGAGGAGAAGAAGAAGAAGGCGAAGAAGAAGGAGGAGAGGAGAGGGAAGAAGAAAATGTTGAAGAGAAGGATGATGAGGAGAAAGAAGAAGAAGAGGAGGTTTAGGAGGAGGAAGAGAAGAAGGAAGAGGAGGATTAGAAGATGAGGGTTTCAGGTTAGGGTAAGAAAATGAGCAGAAGTTGAGGAAGACAGGATAAGGTTAGGAAATGGATAGAATGACATATTGATGGGAGGTATCAGAATATCGGATTCAATTTAATAGAATAGGATAGAATAGAATTTAATGCTCTGTTCTGACTTACCAACTTGTCTAACTTACTATCTTCTCTGACTTACCATCTGAATTACTATCTTTTCTAACTTATTATCTCAACTATCTGATCTGACTTATCATCTGTTCCGACTTACCATCTTGTCTAACTTACTATCTTCTCTGACTTACCATCTTTTCTATCTTCTATCTGATCTGACTTACCAACTTATCTATCTTACCATTTGATCTGACTTACTATCTACCATCTCGTCTGAATTACTATCTTCTCTAACTTATCATCTCATCTAACTTACCATTTATTATCTGACTTACCATCTTGTCTGACCTACCATCTTGTCTGACTTACTATCTTATTTGAATTACCATTACCAACTCGTCTATCTTACCACCTAGTCGTCCGACTTACCATTTATTTTCATCTGACTTATCTCTACTGTTCCACCTGTATTTTCCTCAGGTTACCTAATATTTCTCAGCTGGTAAATTGATTATGTTAATTTTTTCATCAGTCCGCGAGCCCACGATTTAAATTTTCCAATTTCCATATTTCTTTCTTTCAAATGTTTCAACCGACACATCATGCCTACTTATCAATTTTTCTTCAATGACAACTTTTTCTTCAGCTCTTCAGAACAATTTTCATTTTTCAATGATGAATGAACCCAAAGTTGAAATAAGGGCGAATCGAATTGATCGACTTATGAAAACAATCATTCATTCATAATCTGGAGCCTTTTATATAAGAAGGGCTTAACCCTACTTAGGCCCTTTTTTTGGGGTAAAACGACTTGTCTAATGCGAAAATGTAATAAGAATCGGTTCCAAAAAGAACCATGTTGACAAGTTGACATATTAATATTTTACATCAATATACACGAGTTTTTGTGACATCACCCCAAACTTTTCAATGGAAATCAAAAAGTTTGAAACTATGTATTTTACTCAAAACTATATTTCCGTCTTTAGACCATTCTTAAAATAAAACCCTTGAATTATATTCCTGTTAAAATAAATTTCAAATAAAAAATGTAGACTTTCTTTATTTACCTGGGATAAATGGATAACTCATCTTTATCTACTAATAAAATTATTAATTGTTTTTTCTAAACGTATTTTTCTTTTCTTTGGAAATTCATTTTCATTTCTCATTTTCTCAAGCCTTATATTTTTATCATCCATTTCTCTCCTTAATTTTTTCCGCTCATATTTCACGTCTATGGCCTATATTTCGTTATCTATCTCTTCTTCCTCCTCTTCTTATTTCTCCTTCTTCTCCTCCTCCAGTTCATGATCTCCCTCTTCCTCCTCCTTCTTCTTTTTCTCCTCCTCCTCCTCTTCCTTCTTCTCTTCCTCTTTCTTCTCTTCTCCGTCTCGTCGCTCCTACCCATCCTTCCCCTCTTCCCGTTTCGAATATTGTTTTATTATACTATCCCTCCCCCCTTTCTCTCTCCCGCCTCCCCTCTCTCTCTCGCCTGATGTCTTCCCGAGGGTTCAATTTTTAGTTGATTTATGTACACTAGTGCTCCGTCATTTTGTACCACTCCCCTAATTCAGGGCCGGAACATTGGAGAACCCGTTTAGGGGGTCTTGAGGATTTTGGTGTGAACTGCTTTATTTGCAGAAATAAAGAGATTTTCTTTTTTCATAGGTAGAATTACATGACAGTACACCGTACTCAATGGTCAAGTATTGTTTTAGGGGCAATTTTTATTACTTTCATTATCCTAGACCTAGATCCTAGTGGAATAAAACCTCTGGTTGGTTTTGAAAGTGAAAATTCAGGTGCATAATTTACCTAATCACGAAACTCCCACTGATAGGTCATTCTGCCCCCCTATGATTCCGGCCCTGGTTTCAACTTTTCATTTTTATTTTCACCTCTCCACTATTCCCCCCTCCCATTTACCCCTCCCTCTCCCCCCTCCGCCTTTTCCTCTCCTTATTATAGGTACATGCACTTGAGTGACCTAATGATAAAAGAAAAGCTCCTTATACCTAAGGCTTATAGGTAGGTTGGACCTGCTCTTATAATATGCTCGTATTACTTACCTACATACTTGGGCTAAAAACAGGGTGAAGCCGAGAGCAAAGAGTATACTCGTATTACTTACCTACATACTTGGGCTAAAAACAGAGTGAAACCGAGAGCAAAGACCATAAAGCTCTCACAGGTCTATGCGGTTTGAATTCGCTTCCCTCTACCTGCTCGATACGCTACATATGCTCTCCACTCCACTCTGTTTTAGCCTTGGATGGACGTTTGTATAGTGTACCTATTACCTTTGTGAATAACATAGATGAAAGTCTACATGAAAGTTCATCCTACTTCCTTTGAGGCCCACTGTATGTAGACACGACGAGAGAGAAAAATATGAAAAATCCTACTTCCTTTGAGGCCCACTGTATGTAGACACGACGAGAGAGAAAAAAAATATGAAAACATAGTTGCAGCTAGTATAACATATTCCGCATGAATAGGTACCAGGGGGGGTAAAGAACCCGAGGATGCTGTGAGGGGGCAAGGGGCTGTGTTATGCACATCTATTGTTAGAGTTATGTTAAGTGTAAACAACACTAGTCTTGTCAGAAATGATAATGCCGAACTTTATCCTTTAGCGTGAACGACCTCCCCTGTAACATGTGCGAACCGGATTTGGCCAGGGGGAATGGAGAATGATCTGGTGCTAGGATAGAGATAAAATTCCACTAGAAATTCGGTCTACCCGGTAATTTTCTAGTCGTGAGAACTCTTTATTGTCGTAATGTTCTTCCTATACTCCTCCTGCCAAAGCTTTTCAGTATGATGGTTTTGGCAGTGAAAGGGCTGAGTGTCACATTCTCTTCACATGATGGTAATAGGGATTTGGCGTTGGTTTTATGGTGATCTGCTATTTTCAGAGCTTACAAGAGACGTTTTGCATCACTACGAGAAAATTCCAAACGCTAGAAAGTAGAAAGCTTTTGAATAATGCGAATCTGATGCTGAGGCAATGCTCTACCTTGAAGGCAATATCTTCTATGTGTGGCCGTCCCAATATACCGTTACCGTCACAATCACAATGCTTATTACAACTTCCCCCCCTCTAGTTCACTGACAGAAGCTAATTTATTTTCACAAATGTAAGTAGGTACTTTTATTATTATATTTCCTAGCGATGCAGAATTAAATATGACATTTGCATTCCATACTCTCATTCCCATTTTCTCTCCATCTCCCTCCTACGCCCTCTTTCTCCCTCCCTTTTTCTCTCGACATTCAGTTTTTAAAGCCTCGGTATTTACTCCCTCAGTCCCTCTTTCTTTCCTCTCTCTCTCCCCTTTTATTATTATATTTCCTAGCGATGCAGAATTAAATATGACATTTGCATTCCATACTCTCATTCCCATTTTCTCTCCATCTCCCTCTTACGCCCTCTTTCTCCCTCCCTTTTTCTCTCGACATTCAGTTTTTAAAGCCTCGGTATTTACTTCCTCAGTCCCTCTTTCTTTCCTCTCTCTCTCTCTCTCTCCCCCCCCTCTCTCTCAAAGGACTCTGAGTACAATACTTTCCTGAGCATAGTAGGTATTAAATATGACATGGGTATCTTATGTGTCAAAAGAAAGACAAAAGTATATTTCCATATGGAAATGATGGGAATTCTTCAAATTGAACTGATGTATTCGTACATTATTTGCATTGACAGTTGTTTCTGGTTCAAAGCAAACAAGAATTCGATTCGTCTCAGTTTTGCCAACCCTGTCAAAGTACTCAAAGTGTTGATCAACGTGGTAAAAAGCAAACAAGAATTCGATTCGTCTCAGTTTTGCCAACCCTGTCAAAGTGTTGATCAACGTGGTAAGCATAGAAGACACGAGCTTAGAGTTCACCCTGTATTCACAATATTTCTTACTCTCATAAAATTGAGAAATTTCACGCTAAAAAAGTTTCAAATTTCAATTACGTATGAGCTATTTATTTCTTGAAAAGTGAGTACAGTCGAAGCACATCTCGAAATTTTATTCAACCAGAAGCAGAAGAAATAAAAACGTTGAAAAAAAGTTGGGAAATAAAAAAATACACCACAACCTCTGAACAGAACTAGCGTCTTTTGTTTGGAGACATTGGAACAGGTTGAGTGGGGTACTGACGTAGATAGATAGATAGATAACTAGATAGCTAATAATGTACTTCAATATTAGACATAACCCCATTTCGTACCATCTGCAAATCTACATCCATTGGTTGTAATGTTAGATTGTAAAAAAGCTCATCTCGTATGAAATTAATATCAATTATAGTGCTTCTCTTTTTGCCCGTCAGGTCAGAAAATTTCCGCCCCAGCCATATTTTCCTTTTAAAGAGGAGAAATGAGCTTCAGAAGAGGGCAAATCCTCTCAGTTTCCGAATACAACTTTTCTATTACCCAGATACATGTTGGCACACTCTAATAAATATTAATAATAATAATATTACCCAGACACCCAATTCTCTAAATCCCCTGAATGTTATTAAAATACCTAATTTTCGTATCTAGATTGTAAAAAGCTCATCTCATGTGTAATTAATATCAATTATAGTGCTTCTCTTTTTGCCCGTCAGGTCAGAAAATTTCCGCCCCAGCCGTATTTTCGTTTAAAAGAGGCTTCAGAAGAGGGCAAATCCTCTCAGTTTCCGAATACAACTTTTCTATTACCCAGATATTCAATTCTCTAAATCCCCTGAATGTTATTAAAATACCTAATTTTCGTATGAAAGGACTCTGAGTACAATACTTTCCTGAGCATAGTAGGTATTAAATATGACATGGGTATCTTATGTGTCAAAAGAAAGACGAAAGTACGTTTTCGTATCCCTCACGTCCTCTTTGTTATATACTCTGTTAATTTCCTGTTTGTTAGACACCCTGTTGAAATTCCTGTTTGGTAAACACCCTGTATGTACAATAGTGTACAGAATTGTACGAAACATAGTACCTTTATTTACGACATCAAGATTTCAGATAGCGCGATAAGGCGTAAGGAACACTGGAGACAATTTAAGAGTGAGAAAGAGAGATGAGGGAGGAGAGAAAGAGAAAAGGTAGAGAGGAGGATAGAAGGCAAGGAAGGGGAGAGCGATATAAAGCCATTATTGTAATGTTTTGATGCTCATTTTTACTATCAATTTTCATGAAATTTGTTAATGTAAATGTGAACATTTCTTCAACTTGAATATCCAGATCAGAACGAGTGAAAACAGCTATACCTGCATTCTGGTTAAATTGATTAGAAGAAAAATGAGCATTGAATCCGGATATAGAAAAAGAGTAAGGGAAAGTTGAGTTGAATCTTGTTTCTGTTAAAATTAGAATGTCAATTTTTGAAATATAGGGAATAAGATATATTAATAATTCATTGAAATTTTTCTTTATACTTCTAATATTCATATGTAGTATTGTTAATTCATTTAGAGACCAAAAGTTTTTGGAATCATCAAAAGATTCATAAATCTGACAATCATTATGGATGGGATCACTGATAATATCTGTTATAGAATCAGTCATCATTAAAGAAATTGTTTATGTACAGGAATTCAATTAATGCTTGTATATGCATATATTCAACAGATATTGTAATATATTGACATTTATAAAGAAAAAGTTGGTTTTTGTGATACCATCCAATATTATATGAATTTAAGTGTATATTATTGTTTTTTGAAGACATGAGATTATTATAAGTTAGTGTAAGGAATAATTTTATCAAAATATTAGCAACCTGTAATATATTGTTATTTATGAAATTATATTGTGTGTATGTAAAAAAGTAATATATTATGAAAATGTGTCTAGAAATAAGTATTATGAAAATATGACTAGAAGTAAGTATTATGAAAATGTGACTAGAAATAAGTATTAAAAAGAAATTAATGAACATACCATTGAACAATGAAATTAAGGAAAAATATAGATGATGTAGAACATCAATCTTCTGAATCTTGTGGGTTCTTGACTTCAGAAATTTGACAGAGACGAGACGTCACCATCTTGAGGCAGAACTTCTCTTCTTCCCAGGACACGTTCGAAGTCAAGTTCGCTTCTAATCACAAACACTCGGGACTTGTCATTTTTCCGGATAAAAATCTTGCAGTCACGGACCCATACGAAGTTGAAGTTGTATCTAGACTTGAATTCCTTGGCTTGATGTAGAAGATCTTGATTTTTTTTCGTCAAGTGTTCGTTGACATATATCTTCTGTGCCCACAACTTCTTCTGACGATACGCCGCAGTCCAGATGTCTCTCGTCTTGCTGTTGAGAAGTCTCACGACAATTGGTTTTGCTTTAGTCTTGTTGGTAGTTTTAACACGATGTGCTACTTGAATATGGGATTCTGCGTTGTTGATTTCCAGCTTTCGTCCAAGATCTTCGACGAGTTTAAAGACATTTTCTCCCTTGGCCTCGGGAATCCCGTTGATGATGATATTGCTAAGTCGTGATCTTTGTTGAAGGTCGTTAATCTCATCCTTTGCATTTGCCAAGTTCTTGGTCAAATGTTTATTTTCTTGTCTTTGCTCATTGAGTTGTGTCTCTAGTTGTTCTATTTTCTTGTTCTGTTCTTTTACCAGCTCCAAAATCTGGTTCATTTTGGAACGCATTGGAAGAAGTTCTTGCAGATCTTTATTCATCTTCAAAATGAGCTCCCTATCAGAAAGCTTATCATTTTTGTCAGTCGGCATGATGATGGAAGAAGTACTTGTTCGATTACGGTCAATTTAATCAAAAATGAGTTCAAATTGAAAATTTATTATTATTTTGAGAGGAAAATTTTCTAAATTTACGAGGAGCAGAAAATTCGTGGCAACTCCAATTTATTCGATGGCTGAACTCATTTTGTCATTTTCATTTTGTCAGAAAATTTATTATTATTTTGAGAGGAAAATTTTCTAAATTTACGAGGAGCAGAAAATTCGTGGCAACTCCAATTTATTCGATGGCTGAATATGATGTGAACTGTAAGAGAGAGAGAGAGAGAGAGAGAGAGAGTTGGAAAAAAAAGTTCCGTGCTTTCGAATAAATGAATGAGCTCAAAAATTAATATGTAAAAAAGCAATGGTAGACAGACGTAAACGCTCTTTTCGCTCTCTCTCTCTCTCTCTCTCTCTCTCTCTTTCTGTCTTTCTCACTATTGCGTTCTTTTTTAATAGACCTATCAGGATGGTAGTGTTGAGGTATGAAAGTGGGCCTTGTGCCATGCTCAGACGGTCTGTCAAACCTACATAGGTCTGTCAGATAGTCGGACAGACCGAAGTCTCTCAGGCTGATCTCTCTCTCTCTCTCTTTCTGTCTTTCTCACTATTGCGTTCTTTTTTAATAGACCTATCAGGATGGTAGTGTTGAGGTATGAAAGTGAGCCTTGTGCCATGCTCAGACGGTCTGTCAAACCTACATAGGTCTGTCAGATAGTCGGACTGTGCATGCCGGAAAGAATCTTCAGACCGAAGTCTCTCAGGCGGAGCGTGGCCGGCAAATCGAAGGTCTACGTCGAAACATTGGACTTGTACTTCCATGTTCAGCTCATTATTGTCAAGTCTTGTCCATTCATCAGAAAAGAGCTGGATGGCTGTAACATTAGCATGCAAAAATTAATCCTAAAATGTTGCACCCGTAATCCGGGGGGCGGAGCGTGGCCGGCAAATCGAAGGTCTACGTCGAAACATTGGACTTGTACTTCCATGTTCAGCTCATTATTGTCAAGTCTTGTCCATCCATCAGAAAAGAGCTGGATGGCTGTAACATTAGCATGCAAAAATTAATCCTAAAATGTTGCACCCGTAATCCGGGGGATGGGTGTTTCGGGTTTCAGTCTCAGTATAGCGACACTCCACAGTTTAGAACTCCGCCACATCCATGCCTTCCGCAGTGTATTATCCTTGGAGAAAAAGTATGAAAAAAATAAAGAATTCAGGTAGCAAAAAAAAAAAAACTTGATGCTAATTTATTCTTTCATTTGGTACCACCTCGAGAAAGTTCCACATACGCTTACCACTGCGGTCGAAGTGTTGTAATAACACTTAAGTTAATAGTAACAAAGGCAGTGTCCGAGTATTTACTAACAATATAGTTCGGCGAGCAAGTTTTTAATATAAGAGTGTGTCGGACTTTTGTATGAAAAACAACCTTTTCGGTCCCGGAATAAAAAAAAAAAACTTGATGCTAATTTATTCTTTCATTTGGTACCACCTCGAGAAAGTTCCACATACGCTTACCACTGCGGTCGAAATGTGGTAATAACACTTAAGTTAATAGTAACAAAGGCAGTGTCCGAGTATTTTACTAACAATATAGTTCGGCGAGCAAGTTTTTAATATAAGAGTGTGTCGGACTTTTGTATGAAAAACAACCTTTTCGGTCCCAATATATGTCTATTGAAAACCGTATTATTTAGGTGTAAGGTAACGGTAATTGGGTGTTAACTAGGTGCACAATTATTAGAAATAACAAGAAGAAGGCGAAGGAAAAGAAAAAAAAAAAAATCAGATTAATCAGGTTTCTATTAGTGGAGATGTCAAAACTCCGAAATTCGTCCGTCCCCTATTACGTTATGTTCATTGTTGATCTTATTGGTATTGTCTTCTCTCCTACTCTTTTTCCAGGATCTTATCTGATTATGAAATGGAAGAAAGTAGTTATTTTCCCAAGTCAAACTATTTATTTGATAATTTGATAGGCAAAGACATTCTGTGAACAGGACTAAGGTAGAAGAAATTTGAATACAAATTAATTTAAACAGAAACTTCTTGGTAGGTTGTTACTCGTAGGTAGTAATATCACAATATGTGTCTGGATTTTTTTAGTACTTTTTAAGTTTTAACATAAATTCTTAAATTCCTTAATAGTTTTAAATGTTTTTAATTTAGCACTGACGATTTTAGTGTTAACTGTGAAGGGATTCAGAGCTAGATTTAATAGGGCAAGTTTTATGGCAAAATTCAGATTGAAGTTTCCGTCATATAAAGCATAATCTCTTTGCACATTAATAAAGTTAATGCTGTTTTTCTCTCCCTCCTCCCCCCGCCCTTCTCTCTCTCTCCCTCCCTCACTCCTTTGTCAAGTGACGGCAACCCATTCGAAAATTCGAACCTAAAATATTTATTAGTGGAGACTCTAAAATTTATTCTTATTATTTTCTTTCCCAACCCCTCAGTTTTCTCTTGATCACTCCTAGAATCATCTTCGCACATATCTCCTCACTCCTTTGTCAAGTGACGGCAACCCATTCGAAAATTCGAACCTAAAATATTTATTAGTGGAGACTCTAAAATTTATTCTTATTTCTTTCCCAACCCCTCAGTTTTCTCTTGATCACTCTTAGAATCATCTTCGCACATATCTAATTTTGGTTTCTCTTGTCAGTCTCTTAGTTTTCCCTCTTAGCTACAGCTTCTTCTTTCTTCATTATAATACCTACACCTACACATACCGAGTTGTACTCCAAAATAGTTTTACTACTTACATTCATCCACCTTTGGTGGTCCATTGAAAGAGAACGGGTTGCTTTTCCAATCTTCTTCTTCTACGGCTCTTTTATGTGGACTTTAACCAGGCTTTTAGATGGTCCTCCCATCTTATGCTTACTCTGTTTCCATATGAGCTCATCGTTTCTTCTCCCTCTCTTCTTCATCTTTTTCTACCCTTCTCTCAAACGGTCAGTATAAAGCAGCGTCTACGCCATGGTCATTTTTGTTCAGTCGGTGTCAATCGATCGATTGACTTTGGTCGACATTAGTCGACAGGAGGATAAACGCACCATAAGAAACTCAGCACAACCAAACACCCCCCTGGTACTGATCGGTTGAGTGGAAGAGGACGGAAAGGAGAGATTTTTTAAAGTAGTATGAGGTATACCTGTTATTATAGGTATAGCTTTATGTCCTCAATAAACGATGTGGTATGCAATACCTATCTGACGACTTAAAAGTTTAGGGTCACCCAGAAGAGTAGAATATGTAGGATAGCACTGCTTTCAGTAGAAAGTTGGTTCATATAATTTGTCTATTGTTTATGCTGCTAGCATGTGACTGAAATGTCTCTATATCTGCCTGTACAAGTGTACATTCGTCTTATTCGTAGGCTTTCTTTCATTGTTATTCCGTTCGATTTCTTCATATTTGAAAATAACACACAAATGAAACCAAAGAATGTAATCAAAATGAATCTCTCGCTGGTCTTGTTTCATCAAATTTGAAATTCACAGGAAAATCAAATTGATGCTCATTTTTTGCCTCCTATATATTTTTTCATCAAAGGGAAGGGGATTTCCGCAGCCATAAATCTAACAATGGGTAAGGATAAAATCCGCCCCGGGCGGGAATCGAACCCGCGGCCTAGCGCTTACAAGGCAGACGCACTATTAACTAAGCTAACTAGGCTGGCCACGTCCTCTTTGTTATATACTCTGGTAATTTCCAGTTTGTTAGACACCCTGTTGAAATTCCTGTTTGGTAAACACCCTGTATGTACAATAGTGTACAGCATTATACGAAACATAGTACCTTTATTTACGACATCAAGATTTCAGATAGCGCGATAAGGCGTAAGGAACACATGTAATTTATCTTTCCTGATGGCTGACAAATTTAAGACCAGCCTTTTGTGAGTTTTTTTTTCGAGCCCCGTCATCGAATCTTTTCGTTGAAATGCAAATTTCTCTTCCCGCGGGATTCGAACGGGAAATATTTAGTAGCTTTCTTTATAAGTTAGCATGAAGTAAGTAGGGTACCTATATATCTAGATGTTGTATAATTTTATTATGTTGATTTCTCTCTCGCTCTCTCAGAAGGGAAGTGGAGCTGAATTACTTGATTATGATTATTTCGAGTATAGTTTATTTTTATTTTTTCTTCTTCTTTTTTAGAAATCAGGAATTCTGGTAGCCCTCCCCTATAACATCGCTTCTGACTCTGACTTCTGACCCATGAGCTCACGGTATGTGATGGTAGTGCGTCGTAGCGATCTGGCGGTCACTCTGAACTTCGCCGCTCCTGGCGTCATTTTGAATCGCGTGATGTTGACGTTGTCACTCCGTTATTTTATTCAAATTTCAGCCCCGGAAGTATAATGTACGAATGGCCTCAAGTCTTTTGAATCTACAATTCTACATCAACGTCGTACAGAGCTTTCTCTCTCTCTCTTTTATCCCCCCATAATTTCTCTCCTTATCTAAGAATTCTCTTTCTTCCATTTCACCTTCTACTTCACACCACTACCACCCTTTTTTTACCTTCTTCTTCCTCTCTCTTTTCCTGTTTTAATTCTCCCTTTCTCTCTCTCTCTTCCTGTTTTAATTCTCCCTTCCTCTTTCTCATTCCCTAGGCTTCCTCTCTCTTTTCCTGCTTTAATTCTCCCTTTCTCTTTCTCTTTTTACCTAATACTTGATTTCTCTCTCCCACTGGTTTTCCTTCTCCTAAATTACACAAGAGCCTCGTATCTTTCAATCTCATTGAGTTTCCGGTGTTGCTAAAGCTCCCCCCCCCCCATAAATATCTGTGGTTTTCCAAGTCACAATGTCTGAGAATGTACTAGTGAGGGGTCTGAAGAAAGCTCTTCTTATATTTTACTGTTTGAGCCCTGTGTATATTTTAGCACTCTATAGAAAAAAAAAGTAAAAGACACTTGAATGTTGAATGGTACTGTAGAATATTTTTAATTTTTATCAAAAAATACATCAAATATCATGTGGATTCAGGCAATCAAGTCTCTTCTTTAAAATAATAGGTAATCTCTTTCTATCTTACCTAACTCTATTTTTCTCCCACTTTAGGACGAGTAATCTTTATATTGCTTATGTTTTCATTTGAAAATACTTCGTCTCCACAAACATTGACTGGGGCTGACTTTGTTGAAGCCCTCTTGATCACATTGCTACTGCTACTGAGACCTGCATGAGTGTTTCTTTGTACTAATACTTAAACTACACGGATAGGTGATGTTAAGATTCAAACACAATACGAATGACAAGACTTGTAGACCCCCCTTCCTCTTTTTTACCTTCTTCTTCCTCTCTCTTTTCCTGCTTTAATTCTCCCTTTCTCTCTCTCTTCCTGCTTTAATTCTCCCTTTCTCTCTCTCTTCCTGCTTTAATTCTCCCTTCCTCTTTCTCTATATAGGCTTCCTCTCTCTTTTCCTGCTTTAATTCTCCCTTTCTCTTTTTACCCTTTTATCCCCCCATAATTTCTCTCCTTATCTAAGAATTCTCTTTCTTCCATTTCACCTTCTACTTCACACCACTACCACCCTTTTTTACCTTCTTCTTCCTCTCTCTTTTCCTGCTTTAATTCTCCCTTTCTCTCTCTCTTCCTGCTTTAATTCTCCCTTCCTCTTTCTCATTCCCTAGGCTTCCTCTCTCTTTTCCTGCTTTTATTCTCCCTTTCTCTTTCTCTTTTTACCTACTTGATTTCTCTCTCCCATTGGTTTTCCTTCTCCTAAATTACACAAGAGCCTCGTATCTTTCAATCTCATTGAGTTTCCGGTGTTGCTAAAGCTCCCCCCCCCCCATAAATATCTGTGGTTTTCCAAGTCACAATGTCTGAGAATGTACTAGTGAGGGGTCTGAAGAAAGCTCTTCTTATATTTTACTGTTTGAGGTGTTTGGGCCCTGTGTATATTTTAGCACTCTATAGAAAAAAAAGTAAAAGACACTTGAATGGTACTGTAGAATATTTTTAATTTTTATCAAAAAATACATCAAATATCATGTGGATTTAGGCAATCAAGTCACTTCTTTAAAATAATAGGTAATCTCTTTCTATCTTACCTAACTCTATTTTTCTCCCACTTTAAGACGAGTAATCTTTATATTGCTTATGTTTTCATTTGAAAATACTTTGTCTCCACAAACATTGACTGGGGCTGACTTTGTTGAAGCCCTCTTGATCACATTGCTACTGCTACTGAGACCTACATGAGTGTTTCTTTGTACTAATACTTAACTACACTACACGGATAGGTGATGTTAAGATTCAAACACAATACGAATGACAAGACTTGTAGACCTGCTTATGTTTTCATTTGAAAATACTTTGTCTCCACAAACATTGACTGGGGCTGACTTTGTTGAAGCCCTCTTGATCACATTGCTACTGAGACCTACATGAGTGTTTCTTTGTACTAATACTTAACTACACTACATGGATAGGTGATGTTAAGATTCAAACACAATACGAATGACAAGACTTGTAGACCTGTTTCTGCGAAATAGGCAGATGCTAAAACCTTGTTGCTGCTGAAAGACAAGTTATTGTCTGCTAGCCTGCATAAGAAAGCTCCTCGGATACAATAAATCTCATTTCAAACACTAATGCTCTCAAGCACTTCATGTGACTAAGGAGTGCAGGTAGAAGCTTTAGAAAATCAAGATAAATGCAATTGTATTTGAATTCAGTTGACATTTCGAGTCAAATATGAAGCGCGTGTACTTGGCTTGTGCATGCGAAATCAGTGCTGGATAATGATAGATCAGTGAAAAGTTCTTACTGAAAAACTCTGGATCAGTAAAAACGTAAAAAGCAAAGTAAAAACCGTGTTTAAACATAGGCAAAGTATAGTAGTAATAGTTTTCCACATAGTCCAATAGTTATGCCTTTGCCCTGAAATGTTATGGCCATTCCAAAATTGCACTAACTGGGGATTTTTTTTATATAATAAATAATAATTAAAACCGTGTTTAAACATAGGCAAAGTATAGTAGTAATAGTTTTCCACATAGTCCAATAGTTATGCCTTTGCCCTGAAATGTTATGGCTTATGGCCATTCCAAAATTGCACTAACTGGGGATTTTTTTTTATATAATAAATAATAATATAATCCAGGAGACATGGTACTTTAGTTTTGATAGTTCAGCTTAGACTGTTCAAGTATGAAATCATAAATCTGTCTGACCACATCAACAACGGAGAATCTAAATATTCAAATCCATGTGTTCACGTCACTACTTTGCATGCACACATATGAGCACAATCAGGGTTTGTCATTTAGAAGTAAGAGGAGAAGAAAAGAAAACTCAATTTAACTTTTCAAGAAAAGATTTTTCTTCGTTGAGCTTCTGGAAATGAAAAACTCGAAATAAAACAAAAAAGAAATAAATGGGGAAAGCCACACATGTATTTTCATACGTTGAATTCATGTTCTATTTATGGCTCGTATGCTCAACATATTGTATAAATATTTGAGGATTATATTAAAACCAACATCTATGCACCTCTCATATTGGATGTATTATCTAAATGTGATTTTATACTTGTTGTTCTATTTATGGCTCGTATGCTCAACATATTGTATAAATATTTGAGGATTATATTAAAACCAACATCTATGCACCTCTCATATTGGGTGTATTATCTAAATGTGATTTTATGCTTTTTATATTGTTTGCATTTAGAGGTATAGTAGAAAGTGTATTGGAATTAGTTATGTAGGTCATTTAGGGTGCCCTTGTGCAGTTGTGCCCTACTACAATTCAAAATACTGAGATATAACTATCAGTCAGAGAAAAGACTGAAAGTGCTGCAACGTATTATACACTTTTACACTTGAACAAAATGGCTGCCATAATATGATATATTTGTTTGCATTTAGAGGTATAGTAGAAAGTGTATTGGAATTAGTTATGTAGGTCATTTAGGGTGCCCTTGTGCAGTTGTGCCCTACTATAATTCAAAATGAATATATCTACTGAGATATAACTACAGTCAGAGAAAAGACTGAAAGTGCTGCAACGTATTATACACTTGAACAAAATGGCTGCCATATATCTATACATACTTGCTACTACTCATATACACTTGAACAATACAAACTTGTCGTTATCTTTCCTAATAATAAACTTAACAAAAGACTTTTCGTATTTTCTTTTGATAACAAATTAAACTTTTTCATTCCACGTTATTTGCTTTTTTGTACTTTGGGGTATTGTTTCTGAGTATTTGATTAATTAAAAACTTCATTTATATTTTTTTCCTTCTTCCCTTTCTTCAAAACGCTTTTAATTTCTTTTTCTCTTCTTCAGTTTTGTGTTGATGTGTAGGAGTACATACCCACACAATTCTTTGATGCTTGTTTTCATGGGAAAGTCGACAGTTTTTCAGTCGACAAAATCTTTTCTTGATCTTTTATCGTTAAATTTGTTGACATTTTCACCCTAGAATTATATCATTTCCTGCTTAATTCAAGCAGTGTAGGAGTACATACCCACACAATTCTTTGATGCTTGTTTTCATGGGAAAGTCGACAGTTTTTCAGTCGACAAAATCTTTTCTTGATAACTTTTATCGTTAAATTTGTTGACATTTTCACCCTAGAATTATGTCATTTCCTGCTTAATTCAAGCTCGTGTCACAGAATAGTATCGCTCTAAAACAGCAGTCATTCTAAGAAATGGAATTCAGTGCCACGCTTGTAAAAGGTACGTGGTACGATCTTAAAAGGTAACATTCTATCGCCAAGATAAAATGAGAGGGGGGGGGGAAAGAAAAAAAAACTGTGAAAACATTTCACGATTATTTATTTCCCGACTAAAATAAATAAAAACAGATTATAAATTTTAAAAACTAGAACTTGAGAAATACGAACGTGTTTGAAATGCACAATGCGAAAAAATGAGAAAATATTAGGTCGTAAATAAAAAGTTTCTGACTGCCAACACTACACTAGGAATTTATTTCCCGACTAAAATAAATAAAAACAGATTATAAATTTTAAAAACTAGAACTTGAGAAATACGAACGTGTTTGAAATGCACAATACGAAAAAATGAGAAAATATTAGGTCGTAAATAAAAAGTTTCTGACTGCCAACACTACACTAGGACAAAAGGACCGAGAGCTCTTTGGCATCCTAATATCGGAAAGCTGAATCAAATCCCATCAGGAAAATTTGCCTCGTGAATAAAACTACCCTGTATGTACATTTTAATATGTACAATCAAGATTTGAAAATTATGCAAGATTTTTTGCATTACATTGATTTATTTTTAAATTATTACATTTGACAAGTAAACGGGGAAGAATCGCAATCAAAGATTCCGCTAGGCCTTATTCAATTATGTGCTCAATTATGATAATATCTACATATACACACAACACACATAAAGAATACATAAACCTTCCTATACATGTAGGTATTTTATTACTACATTTCTCGTCTATACGTTCTCGAATTTGCCTTGCTTTTTCGGCTGCCTCTAATTTCACATAAATAATTTAAAATTTCGGAATGAATTCAAAAACATGAGTGGAATTGTTGAGGTTTTTTTTTACCCATTGTTAGATTTATGGCTGCGGAAATCCCCTTCCCTTTGATGAAAAAAATATATAGGAGGCAAAAAATGAGCATCAATTTGATTTTCCTGTGAATTTCAAATTTGATGAAACAAGACCAGCGAGAGATTCATTTTGCTTACATTCTTTGGTTTCATTTGTGTGTTATTTTCAAATATGAAGAAATCGAACGGAATAACAATGAAAGAAAGTCTACGAATAAGACGAATGTACACTTGTACAGGCAGACATAGAGACATTTCAGTCACATGCTAGCAGCATAAACAATAGACAAATTATATGAACCAACTTTCTACTGAAAGCAGTGCTATCCTACATATTCTACTCTTTTGGGTGACCCTAAACTTTTAAGTCGTCAGATAGGTATTGCATACCACATCGTTCAATTACACATGAGATGAGCTTTTTTACAATCTAACATTACAACCAATGGATGTAGATTTGCAGATGGTACGAAATGGGGTTATGTCTAATATTGAAGTACATTATTAGCTATCTAGTTATCTCTCCTTTCCGTCCTCTTCCACTCAACCTGTTCCAATGTCTCCAAACAAAAGACGCTAGTTCTGTTCAGAGGTTGTGGTGTATTTTTTATTTCCCAACTTTTTTTCAACGTTTTTATTTCTTCTGGTTGAATAAAATTTCGAGATGTGCTTCGACTGTACTCACTTTTCAAGAAATAAATAGCTCATACGTAATTGAAATTTGAAACTTTTTTAGCGTGAAATTTCTCAATTTTATGAGAGTAAGAAATATTGTGAATACAGGGTGAACTCTAAGCTCGTGTCTTCTAATACATTTAGCGTGAAATTTCTCAATTTTATGAGAGTAAGAAATATTGTGAATACAGGGTGAACTCTAAGCTCGTGTCTTCTATGGCTATCTAGTTATCTATCTATCTATCTACGTCAGTACCATTTATACAGACATTACACACAATTATACACTTTATTACTGTGGCTCGCTCTCTAGAGAGCTCTAGGCGCCTCCTACCTTTGTTTTCGCTAAATATACATACTCTAAATATACCTACAGATACCTCTAAATATACAACCTCTATATCAGTGTTTATTCAAATGCAAAACAAACACGATAAGGTTCCGTTATCACTGGCCCTGTAGGTAGGCATAGCAATAAAAAATAAATACAAAAATGGAAATTTCTATTTATACAGCCAGCAGAAGGAGGTGTTGAGAAAGAGGAATAAGCATAAGATGGGAGGACCATCTAAAAGCCTGGTAAAAGTCCACATAAAAGAGCCGTAGAAGAAGAAGAAGATTGGAAAAGCAACCCGTTCTCTTTCAAATCAATGGACCACCAAAAGTGGATGAATGTAATATGAGGAACTTCCGTCTATATTGGGACCGAAAAGGTTGTTTTTCATACAAAAGTCCGACACACTCCTCTCTCTCTCTCTCTCTCTCTCTCTCTCTCTCTCTCTCTCTCTCTCTCTCTCTCTCTCTCTCTCTCTCTCTTTCATCCCCCCATAATTTCTCTCCTTATCTAAGAATTCTCTTTCTTCCATTTCACCTTCTACTTCACACCACTACCACCCTTTTTTTACCTTCTTCTTCCTCTCTCTTTTCCTGTTTTAATTCTCCCTTTCTCTCTCTCTCTTCCTGTTTTAATTCTCCCTTCCTCTTTCTCATTCCCTAGGCTTCCTCTCTCTTTTCCTGCTTTAATTCTCCCTTTCTCTTTCTCTTTTTACCTAAATATCAAAAAATAAGGAAAAGTGGTGCGTGGACAATATTGCCCTTAAGAGGGACAATGATATCATAATGTAAATTGAAATTGAGTAGGTACATGAGATAGAGATGAAATGAGTGGATACCTATACTCGTACCTACATAATTTTACCAGAATATATTCCCTGTGACCCAAGATAGCTATAATAAGTTAATGTTAAAATGTAGAAAGTCCACGGTAAACTTTGTTGTCCAATAACCAGGCACTCTGTTCTCATCAGCCAAATTTTCGAACATATGCACGCAAAAGTTTTCCGTTGTGAAGTTCAATTCTCCACAACACACATCTCCATTGTTTACCATGTGCTGCATGTGCATCAGGTTGATGCTGACAGATCTTGATTAAATTTCATGCAAAATAAAACTGCATATGCTAACTTGTACTATGAATACACAAAAGACAATTTAAAGTTTCAACTTTAAATTGAAACCTTCAAATGAGGGAACACTTATTGCACCGTCTGATACGTGGTGCATGGAGTCATACTTTGTGCTAGATGATTTTGAACACGTAAAACAAAATTTAAATTTCCCAGAGTGAAAATATTAGGTTCAAGTTAGAGGTACGTAGGTAAAAAGAACTACTATTTTTGTGCATACGATTTCTGAGCGCACAACTGTTGTTTGGGTCGCCCCGTTTTTGAGTTGCTTAACGGAGAGACAGAACATTGCAAGGACAGATTCCTGAGAGATTATATATCAAGAACATTTTCAAAGCGACAAAATGCTCCCACGAATTGCCACTACTATAAGGTGGTAGGAGTATAGCCATCATAGGAACACGGACTTACAGAGGTTTACAACTTGCAAAACTCTGTATTCCTAGTTTCCTGCAGACAAAGTGAACATTTGCTTAGCAGATTCCACTAGGCTATCTAGTAGAATCCAAGTCTGATTCCCTTCGTCGTTATGCATATGAGTATAGGTTATGGGCCTTTTTGCATTTTTTGGGCAAAGCTCAGTTTTCAAAAGACCAAATTATTTCCGAGCAGAACCATCGAATTTCAAAATGACGACTATTTTTTTAAAAGAGGTAAAAGACCAAATTATTTCCGAGCAGAACCATCGAATTTCAAAATGACGACTATTTTTTTAAAAGAGGTTTGACAGAGGGAACTGTAACTGCTATGGTCTTATCGTCCTGAAATCGAAGAGACAAGGAAGACAGGATAGGAGAAAGCCAGACGTTCCGAGAACGAACATTCTAATGACAACTGATGTAGTATAGCTTGTATTTCGCTTCGTGCATTCAACGGTTTCCCTGTGTGCCATTGTATTTTTACTTTCTACTTCCCGAAATCGAAGAGACAAGGAAGACAGGATAGGAGAAAGCCAGCCGTTCCGAGAACGAACATTCTAATGACAACTGATGTAGTATATAGCTTGTATTTCGCTTCGTGCATTCAACGGTTTCCCTGTGTGCCATTGTATTTTTACTTTCTACGACATTGGAGAGGAGTGTGGTAGGGGTTCCTATTTTCACACAAACATGATTTTCCATAAAGTTGTTTTTCCACCAGCACAAATATTATACACCAACACTTTGGGGAAAACTGTATACAGGGTCCACTTGTAGGAGTAGTAGATGAGTGGACTTCCAGGGTCCACGGTTCTGATGTCTCCTAGGAAGTATCAGAGGTGAACGCTGTCATAACTAGCTGGAAATCAAATAGCTGAAAATCAAATTCGACGAATGGGATGTCAGATTTGGTCTGTGTTTACACTCCATATTAGAACATGTGAAACATGTTGAACGTGTTTAATCAAACAGATGAACATTGGGACATGTTAGAGGCATGGACATCATATTCTAGAACCCTACATGATATATTATGCATATGAGAAATGGAAATGTGTTCAAAGTGAGGAACGGTTCAAGAGGGAGAGAACTTGCTGACAGCTTTTTTTCTTCCATCATGTAAGAAAATTATGATGGAACGAAACATTATTGAAAAAATCTCACTCGGAGCAAACTAATGTTATCGTGTTTGTCCAAGCTTCAAAATTACAATAGGTGCTAAGGTAGGTACACGTACTCCTATGCAGGGGGCAGACAACAAAAAAGATTAGAAAAATATTACAGCTATGTGAACGTGTTTAATCAAACAGATGAACATTGGGACATGTTAGAGGCATGGACATCATATTCTAGAACCCTACATGATATATTATGCATTGTCCAAGCTTCAAAATTACAATAGGTGCTAAGGTAGGTACACGTACTCCTATGCAGTGGGCAGACAACAAAAAAAGATTAGAAAAATATTACAGCTATGTACATACACAATTATTATAGGGTTAAAATCTTCCAGTAATCAATTACTTCAAATATGTGGCGGGCGCTCCAAAAAATCAATTTTTTCTTGACCACCTAAATTTTGAATTTTGAACAACTCGGAATACACACAATTATTATAGGGTTAAAATCTTCCAGTAATCAATTACTTCAAATATGTGGCGGGCGCTCCAAAAAATCAATTTTTTCTTGACCCCCTAAATTTTGAAACAACCCGGAATATCCGGATAAAGAATTGTGCAGTCCTTCACAGAAGCTTGTACAACCTTTTCCTTGTTCTTTCAAATCACACACACTTTATTTTATGTAAAAGAGAAACATGAAATGATTACTTTTCTCACTTATGTATCATTTTGTGCTCCTCTGGCTTCTTGAAGAGGGAGAGAACACTGAGAGGAATTCATAAAAGGGAGAAGGTGAGGACACGAAGAAAATATTGAAGAGGGGGATGTTATTGAGCTTTTTACAAAATATTCAATTACGAAATCAGGATGGCTTTTGTGTAATAATAGGGAATTGTGTGGAAATAAATAGTGAGGGTGAAATATAAAGGTTGGGGGGAAATATTGATACCTTTATTAATTTTCTGATGTTCATATTTCCGAGGTTGTTCAGGGAACTGCTACTGAAATGTGAACCAATACCAATACCTCCCATCTCTTCCACTTTCTCTTCTGTTTTACTTTCTCTCCTCCTCCTTCATATTCTGGGGAAGCAACATATTACTCTCATCAACTTCTGCTTGATATTGTGACGTAAAGCTTGCTCAGAAGGAACTTTCAATTTCTCTCCCTCCTCTCTCATTTCCTCCCCATCTCTTCCACTTTCTCTTCTGTTTTACTTTCTCTCCTCCTCCTTCATATTTTGGGGAAGCAACATATTACTCTCATCAACTTCTACTTGATATTGTGACGTAAAGCTCGCTCAGATGGAAGGAAGGAGAGGGGAGAGAAATGAGGCGGTTCCTATTTTCACACAAACATGATTTTCCATAAAGTTGTTTTTCCACCAGCACAAATATTATACACCAACACTTTGGGGAAAACTGATGTATACAGGGTCCACTTGTAGGAGTAGTAGATGAGTGGAGGAAATGAGGCTTTCAGAAGGGTTTTTAACATAGCTGCTCCCTGCTTCTGCTGCCGAGCGTCATTTTGGCATTTCGCCAGAACATCATCTTACATTCTTTTTGTTTAACATTTTGACTCTTTTGTGATTCATCATTTTCAAGTTGAGAAAAAAAGGAAAGGCTTATTTTCTCCATTTCGAGAAAAAAAGTGGAAGAAGTTAAAAAAAAATTTGACTCTTTTGTGATTCATCATTTTCAAGTTGAGAAAAAAAGGAAAGGCTTATTTTCTCCATTTCGAGAAAAAAAGTGGAAGAAGTAAAAAAAAAAAAAAAATGGGAAAGCTGTGTTGTTACTTTTTTGTGTGCGGTTTTTCTGTGGAAACAATAGTCTCTCAACCAGTCAGACGTATAGTGATCTCATATCTGCTTAGTCTGCTAGGAAGAATTCAGCACTAGGCTGTCTCGATAGACTGGAAAAGGCATACAAGTTGTGTGTCGAGCTTTATAATCTCTCATTGTCTGAAAATCTTGTTCTACACTCCGGAGTGAAATTACAAACTAACATGCTGCTAATGAGCGTTGTACGAGTAGATGATTAGGAAGAATTCAGCACTAGGCTGTCTCGATAGACTGGAAAAGGCATACAAGTTGTGTGTCGAGCTTTATAATCTCTCATTGTCTGAAACCCTTGTTCTACACTCCGGAGTGAAATTACAAACTAACATGCTGCTAATGAGCGTTGTACGAGTAGATGTTCAGGCCTCACCAAGTAGGATTACAGCCTGGGTAATTTTTAGGCTTAAACTTACAGAGAACTTGTTAAGCCTTACAGCAGGAAGCTCGTAATATAACGTACCTGCGAACAAAAAGTCAAACAGAGAGTTGGAAATTAGTTGAAAAACACAGAGGAGGGAATTAATTGAAAAATAAAAATGTTTTGGACCGTTTCCAATGTGAATTTTTCCCCCAACAAGTTTTTTGTTCCTTTTTTTTTCGTTGGAAATTACTTGGAAAGTCCATCCTGTACTCTCTGCATGTGTAATAAGGGGAATTTATCTCCAATAGAATTGGGCGGACGCTGTATTGTGTACAGGGTGTTTCAAGTCCAATAGAATTGTGTACAGGGTGTTTCAACATTCCATGTGACTAATCAAGGATTCGAAATTTCGAATATCAAGCGGAGATTCCACGAATGGATCACTGAAGTTAAGCAACGTTGTGGTTGGTAATGTGTGTATATACTGTATATGCGGATGAATGACCATCTGGGTAATCACGTGCTTCTGGCTTTTCCTCTCTCTCTCTCCCTCCCTCCCCCTCTCTTTCTTCCTTTCTCTCTCTTATCTTGTCTTTTCTTTATTCGCTCTGAGGAGGGAATTAATTGAAAAATAAAAATGTTTTGGACCGTTTCCAATGTGAATTTTTCCCCCAACAAGTTTTTTGTTCCTTTTTTTTCGTTGGAAATTACTTGGAAAGTCCATCCTGTACTCTCTGCATGTGTAATAAGGGGAATTTATCTCCAATAGAATTGGTCGGACGCTGTATTGTGTACAGGGTGTTTCAACTCCAATAGAATTGTGTTCAGGTTGTTTCAACATTCCATGTGACTGATCAAGGATTCGAATATCAAGCGAAGATTCCACGAGTGGATCACTGAAGTTAAGCAACGTTGTGGTTGGTAGGTAATGTGGGTATGCGGATGAATGACCATCTGGGTAATCGCGTGCTTCTGGCTTTTCCTCTCTCTCTCTCTCCCTCCCCCTCTCTTTCTTCCTTTCTCTCTCTTATCTTGTCTTTTCTTTATTCGCTCTCTCTTCTCTATCTAAATTGTGAAGTAGTGTCACGTGTTGAAATAATTTCCTCGAGATGTTCATTGCAGAGAATATTGTTGTTCCCAAAATTTTCAAGATTAAAATTCAGAAATATCTTGGAAAAGTTTTTATGTTTCGAATTAGAAGTGTATTGTTGTCCCGAAATAGTAAATGTTCCCAAAATTTTCAAGATTAAAATTCAGAAATATCTTGGAAAAGTTTTTATGTTTCGAATTAGAAGTGTATTGTTGTCCCGAAATTGTTGCCGTTTTTGCTTCTCCTTGCTTTTAAAATGCTAAATTCTCGTACGATCTCATGCAGACTCGTGTGTGTCACATTTTATCTTTCGTATTTTGTACCTTCACTTACGTACGAATCGTATATTAACTTGTATTCAACGCCATAAAGTTCAACGAAACCGGGGAATAAGAGGTTTTGAGTTTTCTCAAGTCGGTCTTATTCTGCCGCTCTGCCTACCTACGTACAAAGTTTTTTGAAAGAGGGAACTGTAACTGATAAGGTCTTGTCGTCCCGGAATCGAAGAGAGAAGGAAAATTTATAAAATTGATAAATAAAGGTAATGCTGAAGAAGGAAGAAGACAAGAGCTATCATTAAGCTTTAAGGTTCAAATAGTAAAGTTGCCGTTTTTGCTTCTCCTTGCTTTTAAAATGCTAAATTCTCGTACGATCACATGCAGACTCGTGTGTGTCACATTTTATCTTTCGTATTTTGTACCTTAACTTACGTACGAATCGTATATTAACTTGTATTCAACGCCATAAAGTTCAACGAAACCGGGGAATAAGAGGTTTTGAGTTTTCTCAAGTCGGTCTTATTCTACCGCTCTGCCTACCTAGGTACAAAGTTTTTTAAAAGAGGGAACTGTAACCGATAAGGTCTTGTCGTCCCGAAATCGAAGAGAGAAGGAAAATTTATAAAATTGATAAATAAAGGTAATGCTGAAGAAGGAAAAAGACAAGAGCTATCATTAAGCTTTAATAAGGTTCAGCAGATTAGGGTTAGCATGGTAGGTGATTTTTATGCCTTTTGTGTACGGAATGAAGCCGTCTGTCTGTTTTAATCTCGTATTTGCAAAGATACGACACGTTTTTCCTCCGATATTTCTGATGCGAGATTTTTTTTCCCTATTCTTCATGAATAGGCCTTGTTTGTTTACCTTTGCTGAGAGTGGGCACAGGAAGAATGGTAGGTGATTTTTATGCCTTTTGTGTACGGAATGAAGCCGTCTGTCTGTTTTAATCTCGTATTTGCAAAGATACGACACGTTTTTCCCCCGATATTTCTGATGCGAGATTTTTTCCCTATTCTTCATGAATAGGCCTTGTTTGTTTACCTTTGCTGAGAGTGGGCACAGGAAGAACGGGGGGGAAAGTGGAAAACGTGTCCCGACATAAAATATTCAACATCAGTTCTCACTTGAAAAGGATTATTAAAACGAAAGAGAAGAGGGAGAAACAGGGAGAGAATAATTTGCACGCCTACTGGAAAGTGGAAAACGTGTCCCGACATAAAATATTCAACATCAGTTCTCACTTGAAAAGGATTATTAAAACGAAAGAGAAGAGGGAGAAGCAGGGAGAGAATAATTTGCACGCCTACTGAGAAATATTGGAAAGTTTTCCGGACTCGTAGGTTGATAGATTAATAAAGTTGATAAGGTCATCATGATTCAGATGTTTTTAGTTTTTCCATCGGATTTTTTTACTTTCTCTTTTCTTTTATTTTTCGAAACGATGGATCAACAACAGTCTAAATTGTAAGACAGCAAATATCAGGTCTAAGAGGCTACCTATAGGTATTTCTTTTGTTTTAGTAATAGTAGTAGTACAATCTAAAATACTGCTGAACGACCAGCACACCATATTTATGTAGATATTTCTTTCCAATTTACACTTTAAGTCAATACAAGGAAGGGAAAGCACATAAATAGAGAAGCACGCCTACTGAAATATTGGAAAGTTTTCCGGACTCGTAGGTTGATAGATTAATAAAGTTGATAAGGTCATCATGATTCAGATGTTTTTAGTTTTTCCATCGGATTTTTTTACTTTCTCTTTTCTTTTATTTTTCGAAATGATGGATCAACAGTCTAAATTGTAAGACAGCAAATATCGTCTAAGAGGCTACCTATAGGTATTTCTTTTGGTTTAGTAATAGTAGTAGTACAATCTAAAATGCTGCTGAACGACCAGCACACCATATTTATGTAGATATTTTTTTTTCCAATTTACACTTTAAGTCAATACAAGGAAGGGAAAGCACATAAATAGAGAAGAATAACTAGAATAACAGAAATATTTTTTGTATAACTTGTTTCCCAACAGAAAAACTTTCGCAAACTACCTTTTTCTGTGTCCTCCAAAGTTCAGCTGTAAGTTTTTGTTTCCGTTTCGTAATATCTTTCTTCTATAAATATTAATTTCCTCAACATTTTCATTACTTTTCGAGAGAGAGAGAGAGGTATGTAAATTATTAAACGGGCAAACAAGAAAGAAAAGAGGACAAAGTCTGAGTCAATTGAAAACCAAGGTAAATATTGTTATGGCTTACGAAATTGCTGACTTTATTCAGCTGTAAGTTTTTGTTTCCGTTTCGTAATATCTTTCTTCTATAAATATTAATTTCCTCAACATTTTCATTACTTTTCGAGAGAGAGAGAGAGGTATGTAAATTATTAAACGGGCAAACAAGAAAGAAAAGAGGACAAAGTCTGAGTCAATTGAAAACCAAGGTAAATATTGTTATGGCTTACGAAATTGCTGACTTTATTGACATAGATGACGAATGTTGGATTTTATTTTATCTACTGATCATGAACAATTTTGGCAGTATGTTGGTAATTTTCTTTGAGTAATTATTATTAGCTAAATACCCTTTAGGGGTGCTATTCATTTCTAACAAAAGTCACAACTTTGGGTCAGGGCTGTGTTCTTTAAAAGTTTTTCCCTCGATTTTTCCCCTCCAACCCAAATAGAATTGAGTTACATTGACTTTATTGACATAGATGACGAATGTTGGATTTTATTTTATCTACTGATCATGAACAATTTTGGCAGTATGTTGGTAATTTTCTTTTAGTAATTATTATTAGCTAAATACCCTTTAGGGGTGCTATTCATTTCTAACAAAAGTTACAACTTTGGGTCAGGGCTGTGTTCTTTAAAAAAATTTCCCTCGATTTTTCCCCTCCAACCCAAATAGAATTGAGTTACATGCCATACTAGAGCACTTACACAAATGCAATGGTAAATGAATTAATACCCACTTACCCACCCAAAACGTATGCAATAAAGAGTTTTCTCACGACTAGAAAATTACCGGGGTAGACCGAATTTCTAGTGGAATTTTATCTCTATCCTAGCACCAGATCATTCTCCTTTCCCCCTGGCCAAATCCGGTTCGCACATGTTACAGGGGAGGTCGTTTACGCTAAAGGATAAAGTTTAGCATTATCATTTCTGACAAGACTAGTGTTGTTTACACTTAACATAACTCTAACAATAGATGTGCATAACACAGCCCCTTGCCCCCTCACAGCATCCTCGGGTTCTTTACCCCCCCTGGTACCTATTCATGCGGAATATGTTATACTAGCTGCAACTATGTTTTCATATTTTTTTTCTCTCTCGTCGTGTCTACATACAGTGGGCCTCAAAGGAAGTAGGATGAACTTTCATGTAGACTTTCATCTATGTTATTCACAAAGGTAATAGGTACACTATACAAACGTCCATCTAAGGCTAAAACAGAGTGGAGTGGAGAGCATATGTAGCGTATCGAGCAGGTAGAGGGAAGCGAATTCAAACCGCATAGACCTGAGAGCTTTATGCTCTTTGCTCTCGGCTTAGTATGTAGGTAAGTAATACGAGCATATTATAAGACCAGGTCCAACCTACCTATAAGCCTTAGGTATAAGGAGCTCAAACCCCCTTAAAAAAAAAAAAAAAAAAAAAAAGAGGACGTGAGGCATACGAAAATTAGGTATTTTAATAACATTCAGGGGATTTAGAGAATTGGGTATCTGATGGGTAATAGAAAAGTTGTATTCGGAAACTGAGAGGATTTGCCCTCTTCTGAAGCCTCTTTTAAAGGAAAATACGGCTGGGGCGGAGATTTTCTGACCTGACGGGCAAAAAGAGAAGCACTATAATTGATATTAATTACACATGAGATGAGCTTTTTTACAATCTAACATTACAACCAATGGATGTAGATTTGCAGATGGTACGAAATGGGGTTTTGTCTAATATTGAAGTACATTATTAGCTATCTAGTTATCTATCTATCTACGTCAGTACCATTTATACAGACATTACAGACCGTACACACAATTATACACCTTATTACTGTGGCTCGCTCTCTAGAGAGCTCTAGGCGCCTCCTACCTTTGTTTTCGCTAAATATACAAACTCTAAATATAGGTACAGATACCTCTAAATATACAACCTCTATATCAGTGTTTATTCAAATGCAAAACAAACACGATAAGGTTCCGTTATTACTGGCCCTGTAGGTAGGCGTAGCAATAAAAAATAAATAAAAAAAATGGAAATTTCTATTTATACAGCCAGCAGAAGGAGAAAAAAAAAAATATTGCAAATGAAATCCTACAAGCAATACAAGCTACAAGTAACTCAATAGAGCACGTACCTTTAAATCTAACTCTCTTTCTCTCTCATGTTGTATAATGTACGAATGGCCTCAAGTCTTTTGAATCTACAATTCTACATCAACGTCGTACAGAGCTTTCTCTCTCTCTCTTTTAATATACTCGTACTTTTGTCTTTCTTTTGACACATAAGATACCCATGTCATATTTAATACCTACTATGCTCAGGAAAGTATTGTACTCAGAGTCCTTTGAAATGTGTTCAGACATTCAATATCACCACTAGAAAAGTAAACAAACTCTATCATCCTAGATCCTGCTTCCGTCAAACCCTGCACACCATGTAATGAAAACATTTCATATTGTTTCATATCTTTTCTTTCGTTGTTCTTCAGTTTTTTACCTCTGGAAACAATACAACATATATCTGTGTCTTGTGGAAACATTGGCTGACGGAACAACATGATATCCCAACATGACAGCTTTCGAAACAAAATCAATAGGACACGAAGGGAACTACCGTAAGTCAGGGCAGAAAAATCCTTAGAGGCAAAAATGTCCACTACTCTTGCTTTTTCTATTTTTACTTTCCTAAATTTTGTAAAGGATGTTGCCTTCAAGGTACAATTAGCTTCAGACATCATTGACCCTTGGGCGCAAAATATTGTCCAATATCAAAAAATAAGGAAAAGTGGTGCGTGGACAATATTGCCCTTAAGAGGGACAATGATATCATAATGTAAATTGAAATTGAGTAGGCACATGAGATAGAGATGAAATGAGTGGATACCTATACTCGTACCTAACATAATTTTACCAGAATATGTTCCCTGTGACCCAAGATAGCTATAATAAGTTAATGTTAAAATGTAGAAAGTCCACGGTAAACTTTGTTGTCCAATAACCAGGCACTCTGTTCTCATCAGCCAAATTTTCGAACATATGCGCACACAAAAGTTTTCCGTTGTGAAGTTCAATTCTCCACAACACACATCCCCATTGTTTACCATGTGCATCAGGTTGATGCGGACAGATCTTGATTAAATTTCATGCAAAATAAAACTGCATATGCTAACTTGTACTATGGATACACAAAAGACAATTTAAAGTTTCAACTTTAAATTGAAACCTTCAAATGAGGGAACACTTATTGCACCGTCTGATACGTGGTGCATGGAGTCATACTTTGTGCTAGATGATTTTGAACACGTAAAACAAAATTTAAATTTCCCAGAGTGAAAATATTAGGTTCAAGTTAGAGGTACGTAGGTAAAAAGAACTACTATTTTTGTGCATACGATTTCTGAGCGCACAACTGTTGTTTGGGTCGCCCCGTTTTTGAGTTGCTTAACGGAGAAACAGAGCATTGCAAGGACAGATTCCTGAGAGATTATATATCAAGAACATTTTCAAAGCGACAAAATGCTCCCACGAATTGCCACTACTATAAGGTGGTAGGAGCATAGCCATCATAGGAACACGGACTTACAGAGGTTTACAACTTGCAAAACTCTGTATTCCTAGTTTCCTGCAGACAAAGTGAACATTTGCTTAGCAGATTCCACTAGGCTATCTAGTAGAATCCAAGTCTGATTCCCTTCGTCGTTATGCATATGAGTATAGGTTATGGGCCTTTTTGCATTTTTTGGGCAAAGCTTTGCCTCAGCATCAGATTCGCATTATTCAAAAGCTTTCTACTTTCTAGCGTTTGGAATTTTCTCGTAGTGATGCAAAACGTCTCTTGTGAGCTCTGAAAATAGCAGATCACCATAAAACCAACGCCAAATCCCTATTACCATCATATGAAGAGAATGTGACACTCAGCCCTTTCACTGCCAAAACCATCATACTGAAAAGCTTTGGCAGGAGGAGTATAGGAAGAACATTACGAAACAAGAGAGGAGAGAGAACGGAAAAGAAGGGAGAAAAATAGTAGAAAGGAATCATTTTTATTTCCAAGATAAAAACTGTAGATTTTTTCTAGAGCCTTGTTTGAAAAGGCTTACAGGAAAAATGGAAATGGGAATTTTCTCTGAATATATCAAAGGAGGGGGAGAGAGAGAGAGAAAAAACTGTAGATTTTTTCTAGAGCCTTGTTTGAAAAGGCTTACAGGAAAAATGGAAATGGGAATTTTCTCTGAATATATCAAAGGAGAGAGAGAGAGAGAGAGAGAGAGGGAAGAAAGGAACAGAAAATGATGTCTTTCCTGTCTCAAGAGAGAGACAGAGAGACGAAATTTTCCTTGGCAATTCATAAGTTGTGTGTTGTTATATTTCCTTCTCTCTCTCTCCAGCTTTTACCATTAATTTCGTATCACCGCACTTGTATTTTACTGTCACAGATATTTGCCGTTCCAAAAAAGCTACTCATGTACAAAAACAACATGCCAGAAAACCCAATACTTAAAGAAATACATAATAATATTAATAATAAATATAGGGTAAATACAGATTGGTAGATATTTTAAGTCCCTGTGCAAAAACTGTGTTGCATATAGTACGTAATACTCAATGCAAAATTTTATGGGAGATGGAATACACCATTACACCAAGTATACGTCAGAGATCAGATATTTCATTTGTAGGCTGTTAATTTAACATTTTGTTAGGAATTAAAGAGAAGCTTGGTGAAACCCACCCTAAGCAATATGGTTGACCTTGAAATTTGGATTTAAATTCAGCCAATCAGAAATTGACTGTGGTCCCAATACATAGGTACAAACACAAATTCGTTCAGTTAAAACATAGTTAAACTTTAGCAGTTACAGGTCTCTCTATCGAACCACTTGGAAAAAAAACTTAAATCTCTCCAAAAATATCATAGTTCTAAATCTTCACTACTTCATTTTCCTCCTCTAGAACGGTGACAAACTCAACGAGGCATTCTACACTCTCCAAGACCTGATCGACAAGTACAGCTCAACTCCAATGTTAGTCAATGCTGGAAAACCAACACAGCTACTTTGAAACCAATCAAGCATGATACAACAATTTCATTTATACCTATTAGGTACCTATAGCATGTCACATTTCCTCAAGAAAATTGTTGAGTTGCGCTCGCATAGTAGGTAGGTACCTACCTAATTTGACAGCCATTAAACAGAAAAGAACCGTCCATAATGGGAATAGCCTTATGGGTGGTTCTTTTCTGCTCAATGCTATCCAATCGATGAACGAACGAAGTGAGTTCCAACTTTCAATCAACCAAAATACCTATGTTCAACACAGGATGGAGTTCCTCTTGTTGATGAAATCCTTTGTTTCGCCACAACCACAACTCGCAAACGGATTGTCCAATTTTGATGAAATTTGGCAAAACATGTTTAATCCCAAAGATAAAGACCATTAATTTTGTTCTTCACAGATTACAAACAAGAAAATAGGAGAGAGAAAATAGAGAAGTAAGAAATATGATGCCAGCCTACTTAGCTTAGTTGGTAGTGCGTCTGCCTTGTAAGCGATAGGCCGCGGATTCCATTCCCGCCCGGGACGGATTTTATCCTAATGGGATAATGTTTGCTCACCGAACGGCTGGCTTTCTCCTATCCTGTCTTCCTTCTCTCTTTGATTTCGGGACGATGAGACCATAGCAGTATTTAGATATGTAAATCGGTATCAGTGAGTACATTTCATCACTTGACGGTGTTGTGAATCAGTACAGTCATCCATTGTTAAACTTCTTCTACTTTACCACTATCCCGATTTCATTTAGAGGTAGGTAACAAAAGCTGAATACAATTTAATTCGAATTGTTGTACAACTTTGTTGACAAAACGGTCGGCATGTCGATGTCGGCAAGATCTTTTATCCACGTCGAAATGGCTGAAATATCTTCTTCTTTTTTTTGCTCCTTTGAAATACGACACTTCGATAGATGAAGCATTATTTTGATGTACATACCTACTTCAGAGCATTGTCGAGATAGCGACCACTTTAATCCACTTTATTTACCCCCTAATACATAATATGTCGACAGATTCAAAAAATCTATAAGAATAGTGGCCCACTGGTTGCCTACAGATTCCACCAGACGAGAGGACAAGACAAATTTCTTTGCTCATTTCGTAAATTTCAAGACAAGAGGATTTATAAAGGGAACTGTAAATTGTAAAGTCTTATCGTCCCGAAAACGAAGACAGAAAAAGAATGTTCCGTGGGTAATTTAGGGTAAGCTTTACTTGAGTCGATAAGTAGCTTTATGCTACGACATAATATTAGAAGCACCCTCACATTCAAGCCACCCTTACACGGTCTGTCAATAAGGAATTGAGTTGTTTGATTTCTCAAGGTACATTTTACACTAACATAAAAGTCGACCAACGCTATGTCCATCGTCCACACATAGTCGAGGCCGTAGATCGACCATCGCGTCGGGTACGTAATACTCAATGCAAAATTTCATGGGAGATGGAATACACCATTACACCAAGTATACGTCAGAGATCAGAGAATGACATATGTAGGTACATAATATTACACGTAATTAGGAGTCAAACCAAAGTCTGACAAATCATGCTCCAAGGGGACAAAAAAGATATAGATACTTAG
>NW_007377801.1:145885-165152 GCF_000475195.1 Diaphorina citri | reverse complement strand
AATAAATATAGGATAAATACAGATTGGTAGATATTTTAAGTCCCTGTGCAAAAACTGTGTTGCATATAGTACGTAATACTCAATGCAAAATTTCATGGGAGATGGAATACACCATTACACCAAGTATACGTCAGAGATCAGAGAATGACATATGTACATAATATTACACGTAATTAGGAGTCAAACCAAAGTCTGACAAATCATGCTCCAAGGGGACAAAAAAGATATAGATACTTAGGTAGATCTCGTACAAATTACACATGTACCTGAATTATACTCGTATTTCAGGTAATATGTATGTCACAGTCTATTATTGAACACAAGCAGGCTTCGCCCGCACATATGTAGGTACATAATATTACACGTAATTAGGAGTCAAACCAAAGTCTGACAAATCATGCTCCAAGGGGACAAAAAAGATATAGATACTTAGGTAGATCTCGTACAAATTACACATGTACCTGAATTATACTCGTATTTCAGGTATTATGTATGACACAGTCTATTATTGAACACAAGCAGGCTTCGCCCGCTCACAGGATAAGTACGAGGAAGCTTGGGATCTCCTACAGGACACTGCCGGAGACTCGGAGGATACACTGATCAATAATATGGTCACCGCGGGACGGCTGGGCAAAGGCAATGAGGTAATGATTTTTACATTATTTATTTACTTGTTTAAGAGGTTTGATAGAGGGAAGTGTAACAATGGAGGTCTTAGGACAGCCACTTGTCCGCCTGTCAGGTCTACGTGGTCTACCTGATAATGTGTGCTCATCAGGTATCAGGTAGACCTGACAGGCGTACCTTTCAGGTTTACCTGATAGTGAGTGGCTGGCATTATCGTCCCGAAATTCCGAAATTGAAGAGAGAAGGAAGACAGGATAGTAGAAAGCCAGCCGTTCCGAGAACGAACCTAATCTCTTCAGGATAAAACCCAACCTGGAAGAGAATCAAACCGCAACCAACCAAGCTAACTAGGCTGGTTTAATTCAAGACAAGGAATCTTCAATGGGTCACATGTACACAATTCCTTGACCGATCTAAATCACTAAAATGTAACTCTCTGTTGATAACTTCAGAGTTATGTTTTCTAAAGGTACTTACAAATTGCGTGTGTTGGGATGGTAACTTGGTAGGTAAAGTTACCGAGATATCGAGCCTTCGATACTGTTTACACCTACAGATACGAATACAATTTCATCAAGGCTGGGCAGAAGAATAGGTACTATAAGAAGAAAATACTCTAAAAAAAAAAAAAAAAAAAAAAAAAAAAAAAAAAAAAATCTTTTGAACAACCCTTTATATTTTAAGATCACTACTTTTTTCCCTGGAAATGTTATTGGTTTCAGCTCCTATCTCAAGACTCCCATCTGAAATTTTCCCAAGTTTTAAGTATTAGATTACCATTTTATGTGTTCGTAAACAACCATTGCAAATCCCGTCAGTAGAGGGATAAGCTTCTCTATTGTGCTGACTGCTGACTGATCCTCTTTATTTTTCATCTCCTTTAGTTTTCAAACCCCCCTTTTTTAGCCACTTTATTGTCATCATTGGTCTTGACTATTTTTCGCTGCAAGCACATTTTACTTGAGTCAGGTGTGCTGAATATACGAGATCTGCAATGGTATTAGAGTTCAGATGGTTCTGCAACCGACAAGATCAATTGGCCAGATAGGTTAAAGGAACATTTCAGTCTCATCCCAAGCTGTATACATGAGGTATAAAATAGGAAAGGTCAAGAGGATGAACACCAATTTTAGCAAATGTAAAATACGAAGAGAGCAGGAAAGATGATGAGGGTCTAACAATCCCTGGACTTTGGACCATGGTCAATAACTGTTTTCCAAAGACATCACGCCAGACCAGGAAAGGGTGCTGAATATACGAGATCTGCAATGGTATTAGAGTTCAGATGGTTCTGCAACCGACAAGATCAATTGGCCAGATAGGTTAAAGGAACTTTTCAGTCTCATCCCAAGCTGTATATACATGAGGTATAAAATAGGAAAGGTCAAGAGGATGAACACCAATTTTAGCTAATGTAAAATACGAAGAGAGCAGGAAAGATGAAGATAAGGGTCTAACAATCCCTGGACTTTGGACCATGGTCAATAACTGTTTTCCAAAGACATCACACCAGAGCAGGAAAGTATATCAGATCTAATAGGATCTCTATCTCGTTAAGTCAACTCAGTGTGCATAATGTTTGTTGAAAAAGAAAACATCCCCTTTCAATTCTCCCGCCCATTTCCAGTAACAATAATAATTATAATAATAATAAAATTAAAAAAAAAACATGAAAAAAATCAATTTTCCTACTCATTTTCGACTTATGATAAGGAGTTGCCATCTTGTCAGTGACAATTTTTGAAAATTTACACAGGGGAAAACCAACTCAACATTTCCCGTCGGAGGAAACAAAACTGTAGCAAAAGTGGTTTTCCTTACTCTATTTTAGTTTCTAAAAAGGCCATAAATTTTCTAGGAAAGAAAAAAAAGGGTGGGTGGGTTCCCTCGTAGTTTTACCCTGAAAAGCTTAAATGGTATTATAAAGGATAGTCTATAATAATTTTATCTCACTTTCCATTTTGGACTTTACGGTGGAATATACTCGCAACCTGATCAGTACCAGGGGAGTGTTTGGTGGTGCTGAGCTTCTTATGGTGCGTTTATCCTCCTGTCGACTAGTGTCGACCAAAGTCCATCGATCGATTGACACCGACTGAACAAAAATGACCATGGCGTAGACGCTGCTTTATACTGACCGTTGACCGTTTGAGAGAAGGGTAGAAAAAGATGAAGAAGAGAGGGAGAAGGAACGATGAGCTCATATGAAAACAGAGTGAAGTGTTGAGAAGTCAAGAGGATGAACACCAATTTTAGCTAATGTAAAATACGAAGAGAGCAGGAAAGATGAAGATAAGGGTCTAACAATCCCTGGACTTGGGACCATGGTCAATAACTGTTTTCCAAAGACATAACGCCAGAGCAGGAAAGTACATCAGATCTAATAGGATCTCTATCTCGTTAAGTCAACTCAGTGTGCATAATGTTTGTTGAAAAAGAAAACATCCCCTTTCAATTCTCCCGCCCACTTCCAGTAATGCCATTTTTATTCCATTTCACAAATTGAAAACAAATAAAAAACTAAAGTAAAATCTAAATATTTTCATTATTTTTTCTTCTCCGAGAGCGCTCTTCTATTCTTCCCATCATAATTTTTCTCCATACAACATTAATTTATTTACTTAGATTTCAGCATTGTTTTGAATTCAATCTTTTTTAGTATTTCTTCTATTTTTTAAAAAAACTTTTTATTTTATTATTTCTTACAATAATATCCAATTCTTTTCCTCACCCTCCTCGTCCGTCCCTCCCTCTCTCTCTCTTAAAAAGTTTTATAGAAAAAATATGTTTGAAATGTTGTTTCAACTGATGGTATGTTTAACTTAATGTAAATATAATTGTAGAACAGGAGAGGGGGAGGGAGGGAGAGACTTAAGTTGGAGTAAAAGAGGGATAGGAAGAAAGAGAGAGAGAGAAGAGGGAGAGGGAGGGAGAGAAGTGCAACATAACCTCATCAACTGCTTTACACTCGATTAAAGCTCCCTCTCACATCAGCAACTGCCGAGTCATTTATTTTCCACGGAGGGAGGGAGAGCGAGCGAGCGAGCGAGCGAGAGAGAGAGAGAGAGAGCGAGAGAGAGAGAGAGAGAAAGGGAGAAAGTACAGAAAAGAGAAGGGAAAAGAGGGGAGGAAGAAAAATGCTAAATTAAAAAGCGAGAGAGAGAGAGAGAGAAAGGGAGAAAGTACAGAAAAGAGAAGGGAAAAGAGGGGAGGAAGAAAAATGCTAAATTAAAAGGGGGGAAGGGACATTATGACTGGAAATGGAGTATGAAATGTTCAAGTGCTGCGTGTTGCATAAATATTCTTACAGGAGTTAGGGAAGGGGAAATCTCTACAAACGCGCGCCGTCTGAGTTGGGAAAATGTCCACATCCACCATCATTAGAAGTGAATGTACATATTGCCTATACATAAGTATGTCAGTAGAACTACATAATCAGACAGAGTTTAGAAGAAACCCACAAAGTACCCAAATTGAAATATTTGACATGCTTGGGTCTTAGGTGCAGTAGACCAAGTTAGAGGCCTGAAGATGAAAGAATAGAGTACGTTGCTCTGATAACGAGACTGCCAAATGACTGCCAAATGACTGCCTTCTCTCTCTCTCTCTCTCTCCCTCCCTCCCCCTCCCTCCGTGGAAAATAGATGACTCGGCAGTTGCTGTGAGAAAGAGGAGACGAAAGAGAAAATTCTGAAAATCTGTTGTGTACAAGAAGGTATTAAATATACATAAGTATATGTTTGGGTATACCATACCTATATCTATCTGTTATTCAAGATTAAGATATTCATAATAAAAAACATCTGCCAAGGAACCGCGATTATGATGGTATCAATTTTCATACCTATATCTATCTGCTATTCAAGATTAAGATATTCATAATAAAAAACATCTGCCAAGGAACCGCGATTATGATGGTATCAATTTCGGCGAATGTTTCGAAAATTCAGAGAGCATTTTAGGAGGCATTTCCTTCTGTGTAGACTCACAGTGTTTACAGAAGGTTCAAAACGAGAAAATTCGAGGAGGAGAGGGAGAAAATGCGAATGAGATGTAAAGACTAAAGAAAGAGAAGAAGGGAAGGAGAAAGTAAGAGGAATATCTGTTAATATCTTCATTTTCATACATATGTTCCCTTTCCCTCTTCATCTATGTAGACTCACAGTGTTTACAGAAGGTTCAAAACGAGAAAATTCGAGCAGGAGAGGGAGAAAATGCGAATGAGATGTAAAGACTAAAGGAAGAGAAGAAGGGAAGGAGAAAGTAAGAGGAATATCTGTTAATATCTTCATTTTCATACATATGTTCTCTTTCCCTCTTCATCTATATCAAGTGAAAATCTACAAAGGTATTTTACCTTTTTTTATGATTTTCTTTTTTTTTTCTAGGGAAGAAAAAAAAATGTGGGCTTTAAAAAACGAAAGCGCAATAGTGAGAAAAAAGTAATCTTGATAATGAGGTCGTTAAGGGAGATAAAACGTTTTCTAAAAAAAAAAAGAAAAAAAATCGGCTTATGGAAAATTGTTCGAAATAGGAACGAAAAAGGGAGCAAATAGAAAGAAAGGGAAGCGAGAAGGATGAAGAGGAGGAGGAGGAGGAGAAGAGAGATTTTTACCATCTCCTTGTTTTTCTGCTTTCATGGTAAAAAAAAAAAAAAAAATCATTTTTACAGCCTCAAAACTTCTTGTTCAAAGAAAAGGGGGTGAATATAGAGTGAAGAGATGCTGGGTATGCAAATGTCTTGTCAGGCTGCAGATTTGGGAGTGTTGTTTATTTTACACATAGCTTTAATACAAAAATATTAGTGCGGGAGAGGGGGGAGGGAGATTAAGGGGAGGGAGGGGTGAAAAATGGATAAAGGATTCCCTAAATTTAAACGTAGGCTTGCAATTTATTTCTTTGGATATAGCTTCTAATTATAATTTTGTGGAATTAAATTAATAGTTAGATACCGAGGGGGAAATTTTAGGTATCTAGAAAATTTGCGCAAAAAATACAATGCTCCGGTCTGCTTATAAGGATCTTTACAGCTATACATATAAACAACCAAAAGTAAATATACATAGGTAGTTAAATATCTACTTGGTTTATGCAGCATTTGTTATGTGTATTTCTAATACGAAGATATCTGTATTACGTGCCTCAAGACTACCAGATTCTACCTAACCTCCAGACTTTACTTGGAAATAAATCTGATTAGTCTGCTTAGACTATACATAGCTTATACTACACACAGCTACCCAATATAACGTATAAAGAAACTCAGGAAAATAGAGAGCTGATAGAGAGAGAGAAGAGGGAGAAGAGATTAAGGGGAGGGAGGGGTGAAAAATGGATAAAGGATTCCCTAAATTTAAACGTAGGCTTGCAATTTATTTCTTTGGATATAGCTTTTAATTATAATCTTGTGGAATTAAATTAATAGTTAGGTATTATACCTGCCGTGGGAGGGGGAATTTTTAGATATATCTAATAAATATGCACTAATAAATACAATGCTCCGGTCTGCTTATATAAGGATCTTTACAGCTATACATATAAACAACCAAAAGTAAATATACATAGGTAGTTAAATATCTACTTGGTTTATGCAGCATTTGTTATTTGTATTTCTAATACGAAGATATCTGTATTACGTGCCTCAAGACTACCAGATTCTACCTAACCTCCAGACTTTGCTTGGAAATAAATCTGATTAGTCTGCTTAGACTATACATAGCTTATACCCAATATAACGTATAAAGAAACTCAGGAAAATAGAGAGCTGAGAGAGAGAGAGAGAAGAGGGAGAAGGAGAGAGAGAGAGAGAGGTAAAAATGGGATGGAGAAGGAATAAAGTTACGTTAGGGAGAGTCATTTCAAAATATTACAAGACAAATTTAGCCCGAAGGTTGACAAGGGAGAGAAAAAGAAAAAAACTGAAGTAAGTAGATAAAATAGTTACAGTTTACATTGCTGAACTTTGTGGAACTTCTGACTTGGAACTTTGTAAGTCGGTGAAGATAGCAACAACTGCAGGAAAAAGAAGACTAAATCAACGTAATGCGCCCTCTCTCTTCCTCCGATTTGCTTTCAATAATTCCCTTTCTCACGATTCGAAAAAAAAAGATAAAAAAAATCTGAACGGTTTTGGTGTTTGAAAATCAGAGATTTCCGGTCCATCTAAGAGGAAAGGAAAAGAAAGTAGTCAAAATCTTAATACCAACCTCCTTCCCAAATAAATTAACCCTTTTCAGAAATCACTAACGACGAAAATGGATGAATGCTGCGAGCTGACAAAGGGTTAAATGTCAAAAACTGTTTTAAAAAAAAAATCTGAACGGTTTTGGTGATTGAAAATCAGAGATTTCCGGTCCATCTAAGAGGAAAGGAAAAAAAAGTAGCCAAAATCTTCATACCAACCTCCTTCCCAAATAAATTAACCCTTTTCAGAAATCACCAACGACGAAAATGAATGAATGCTGCGAGCTGACAAAGGCCTCAAAGGAAGTAGGATGAACTTTCATGTAGACTTTCATCTATGTTATTCACAAAGGTAATAGGTACACTATACAAACGTCCATCTAAGGCTAAAACAGAGTGGAGTGGAGAGCATATGTAGCGTATCGAGCAGGTAGAGGGAAGCGAATTCAAACCGCATAGACCTGTGAGAGCTTTATGGTCTTTGCTCTCGGTTTCACTCTGTTTTTAGCCCAAGTATGTAGGTAAGTAATACGAGTATATTATAAACTCTCTCTTCCTCCGATTTGATGCTTTCAAAAATTCCCTTTCTCACGATTCGAAAAAAAAAAAAAAAAATCTGAACGGTTTTGGTGATTGAAAATTAGAGATTTCCGGTCCATCTAAGAGGAAAGGAAAAGAAAGTAGTCAAAATCTTCATACCAACCTCCTTCCCAAATAAATTAACCCTTTCCAGAAATCACCAACGACGAAAATGAATGAATGCTGCGAGCTGACAAAGGGGTTAAATGTCAAAAACTGTTTATAAGGAGCTTTTCTTTTATCATTAGGTCACTCAAGTGCATGTACCTATAATAAGGACCATTTTCTTCAAGACCATAATAAGAATCAAAGGAACTTTATTGCTAAGCTCCTACCAATTAACACAAAATAGGAAGCATGACATGAAGGGTCTTTAGACATATATGAGAAAGTTCCGTTTACAGGACTTTGTATTTGTATCTTTTTTAATAATTTATTGAATACCAAGACCATCCTGTAGATTTTGCACAAAAGCGTAAAATAAATGTATACAGATCACAGTGCCATTTATAAGAAAAATACTTCCCTCTGTACATGTACATGTTACATAAAAGTAGGAAAAGCGTAAAATAAATGTATACAGATCACAGTGCCATTTATAAGAAAAATACTTCCCTCTGTACATGTACATGTTACATAAAAGTAGATACATATTCATTTTGAATAAAGTGGTGAGCTTGAAAGGTGTGTTGAGGAGCTTAAATCCAGCGTTCCACATATTTTATGTTTCCAGAGATTCAATACCGAGTGACCGGAAAGAATAAGTAGGGTGCACACAATACTTCCTACAATAAAAACTGTTTTACTTAATATTTAATTCAATTATTTACGGAAAAACTTGATGACAAAACGCTCTCCCATCCTCTGTCCAATTTTTAAGAAAAAAACAATTAAAAATTCAAATTAAACGTTCTCTCGCTGGGTGAGATGTGAAAAACAAAGTTGGAAAAACGTCCTTGGTGACAACTCCGGAGTGACGAAACGTTTAGGAGTTAATTTGTTTTAACTCAGTTAAAATTTTCAACTCATTTTCTCAATTAAATTATGAAAATTTCGGTAGGAAATTATGGAATTAAAAACGGGAGTTAATTTGTTTTAACTCAGTTAAAATTTTCAACTCATTTTCTCAATTAAATTATGAAAATTTCGGTAGGAAATTATGGAATTAAATTTTCTCCTGTTTTTAATTACCCTGTTAAACTCTTGGTTCTCTGACTGATGGTGGAGCTACCTACTGGTACAGAGGGCTTCATCAACTTTTTCAAATGCTGAAAATTTGTTTAGTATTGTGGTCCATAAAATCAGTTAGGTAGTTTTCTAATTGTTAAATAATTAACAAATTAACTATAAGTGTGTACACCTGTCTATAATTTGGGGTAGTTTGTATGGTGTTTAATTTGGGGGTCAACCTGAATCTCCAATGGCTCTAAGTGCAATAGAAAACAGCTCTACGTATCTTGCTCTTGCTCCTAAAGATATGAATATAGCTGTTAAGAATCTTATTCTAGCTCTCGACTCAACATTCCATGGCAGCACCTATTATTCTGACCACATATTTTATGTTTCCAGAGATTCAATACCGAGTGACCGGAAAGAATAAGTAGGGTGCACACAATACTTCCTACAATAAGGTGGTGAGCTTGAAAGGTGTGTTGAGGAGCTTAAATCCAGCGTTCCACATATTTTATGTTTCCAGAGATTCAATACCGAGTGACCGGAGAGAACAAGTAGGGTGCACACAATACTTCCTACAATAAGGGGGGATATATCTTATTTCGCTATACTAAATCACTACCGGTCTGCTTATAAGGATCTTTACAGCTATACATATAAACAACCAAAAGTAAATATACATAGGTAGTTAAATATCTACTTGGTTTATGCAGCATTTAAAAGGGGGAAGGGACATTATGACTGGAAATGGAGTATGAAATGTTCAAGTGCTGCGTGTTGCATAAATATTCTTACAGGAGTTAGGGGAGGGGAAATCTCTACCGCCGCGCGCCGTCTGAGTTGGGAAAATGTCCACATCCACCATCATTAGAAGTGAATGTACATATTGCCTATATATACATAAGTATGTCAGTAGAACTAAACTACATAATCAGACAGAGTTTAGAATAAACCCACAAAGTACCCAAATTGAAATATTTGACATGCTTGGGTCTTAGGTGCAGTAGACCAAGTTAGAGGCCTGAAGATGAAAGAATAGAGTACGTTGCTCTGATAACGAGACTGCCAAATGACTGCCTTCTCTCTCTCTCTCCCTCCGTGGAAAATAATCAGCTTTTCAGTTAAAAGTCTAAAATGCGAGACAGGCCACTTTAGGCTGAGGTAACTGTGGTTACATTTTGACACTGAAAGGACTCAGAGCGGCAGACAATGCAGGCAGGCTGAGACTGTTTCGTACTCTTTAGTCCTCATCACTGCTGGTACTCAGTGAAGAGGTGTTCTATTTAAAATATTGGTATAATGGAACAACTTGTTCTAAGCTGACAGTCTAAATAAAGGACTGCTTATAGGTACTCATTGCCAGAACATAAACGGGAACTTTTGAAAATTGACACTTTTCTTCTTACTTCCATATTCCTATAGGAGGGAAACTAATGTACCTACCTACCTATCTATTCGGCGGATTTTTTTTTCTTCTGGTGCGGCTTTTATTAAATAAAATTTCTTTTCTACATATGTAGCTGCTGCTGCTGCTGCTTTTGCTCGTACATAAAAGAAAGATCATTTTCTCTCACCCATTTCTTATTCACACGAGGTTAGCGCATGTAGGTGTGTGTTGTATGCGTTATCATTGGCACACATGCGGGTATAACACACTCTTACGCCACCCCCTCCCCGTACGGTTTTGACATTTTAATATTTTAAATTTAAGCGAGGAAGAGAAAAAAATAAGCAGTGACATTTGCGATTGACATTAAGCAGGAGAGAATATTTGTGCTGGCAAAGGTTGCCTCCTGTGATGCCAACAGCAAGTATGTACAGAGGGTCAGGGCCGTACCCCACAGCTTGGGAATTTTGGGGCCAGATTGAGAAATGAACGTGGAAATATCCTTTGTTGGGATTTACTGTTTGTTTCCACTCCTAATTGTTGAGGATATTGGTCACATTGGACAGAAAGTTGTCACTTTTAAAGTCAGGGTAGAATGAAGAATGAGGTTGAAAGGTAGCTTCAATAACATGCACTTTCAGACCAGGACTCCTCTCAAGAACTGGTCTGCTTAAAGGTATCTAATCTATTTTATTTATTTTTACAAAGGAATGTAGAAGGTAACAGAACTAATCTGTAGATTTGAAGAAATAAGGCGAAAAAATCTGGCTCGTCCTCCACCTCCTCCCTACAAAGATCATCTACACCTGCATGTTGCCTCAAATCGTCCCTGATGTTAACGTACGCAATAATGCTTTTGTTTCAATACGAATAATGATGATTACCTTTCTCTAGTGGTATGAGAGGGAAGTAGGGGAGAGGTAGAGAGGAGTAGAATAGGTATGGTAATAGGGGAGGATATTAAAAAGTTGTAGAAGGAGAGCGAGGAATAATGGTTATCGAAGAAGTAGGGTATTGTGAAGGTTGAGAACACCATTGTGAACGTTCAGACTAGGGCCATATTTAGGGGGCCATGCATGTTGCCTCAAATCGTCCCTGATGTTAACGTACGCAATAATGCTTTTGTTTCAATACGAATAATGATGATTACCTTTCTCTAGTAGTATGAGAGGGAAGTAGGGGAGAGGTAGAGAGGAGTAGAATAAGTATGGTAATAGGGGAGGATATTAAATAGTTGTAGAAGGAGAGCGAGGAATAATGGTTATCGAAGAAGTAGGGTATTGTGAAGGTTGAGAACACCATTGTGAACGTTCAGAGTAGGGCCATATTTAGGGGGCCCGCCCCCACTCCTCTAGAGCTTCATTTTTCTCCTTTACCGTAGGCCAGACTCCAAAAACTTGGAGCGAAAAGGACAGGGGGGTGGTCCTCAGTCATCCCAAAGCTCCAATCACAGATCCGAAAAAACTTCGATTCCGCCAGTAATCGAACCGGGACCTACGCCTAGTGTGATACCCACGGAATGACCGAAGTTACTGTCATTCTATTTTACATCCGGGATTTCCGGGAAAGGACCCACCCTTTATATTATACGACTATTTTACATGAGACAAGTAAAAGTAACAATTTTGCAAAATTATAAGTATACAAACATGTTTTGAGAAAAAAAAGTCTCTCTCTCTCTCTCTCTCTCTTTCTTTCTCTATCTCTCCTTTTCTCGTTTAATAAATAAGATATTCTTTCTCTCTCTCCTTTCTCCAAACAAGAAGGCTCGGTAGGAAATGTCAGTAGCAAACACAAGTTTCAACATATTACTTATGTTACAACGAATTTCCGTCAGGGCTGGTTTAAGCGTTCCTTTTCAAAACTCAGAAAAGTTTCATTACAAATTTTCATCAGTACATGGTTTCTTCAAATTGAATTGATCCTAAGGGCAAGGTAAACTTAGACACTTGACAAATCAAACAAGAAGGCTCGGTAGGAAATGTCAGTAGCAAACACAAGTTTCAACATATTACTTATGTTACAACGAATTTCCGTCAGGGCTGGCTTAAGCGTTCCTTTTCAAAACTCAGAAAAGTTTCATTACAAATTTTCATCAGTACATGGTTTCTTCAAATTGAAGTGATCCTAAGGGCAAGGTAAACTTAGACCCTTGACAAATGGAGTGTGCTTGAAGGTATGTGATGTGTTCCAATCCACTCGTACCCTAAAATATGGAGCTACCTACTGGTACAGAGGGCTTCATCAACTTTTTCAAATGCTGAAAATTTGTTTAGTATTGTGGTCCATAAAATCGGTTAGGTGGTTTTCTAATTGATAAATAATTAACAAATTAACTATAAGTGTGTACACCTGTCTATAATTTGGTGTAGTTTGTATAGTGTTTAATTTGGGGGTCAACCTGAATCTCCAATGGCTCTAAGTGCAATAGAAAATAGCTCTACGTATCTTGCTCTTGCTCCTAAAGATATGAATATAGAGTCTTATTCTAGCTCTCGACTCAACATTCCATGGCAGCACCTATTATTCTGCATAGCATTTATTGTATCTTAAGAAACGCCCGAGAATTTCCTTTCATATTTTTATGGTTCTCATTTTTATGACCAGCTTTTATTCTGAATAGCATTTATTGTATCTTAAGAAACGCCCGAGAATTTCCTTTCATATTTTTATGGTTCTCATTTTTATGACCAGCTTCAGGACAGACCAGTCTCGTAAAAAAAGACTGAAACAACATTTTCGGAGCATCTTGTATAAATATATTTTTAGAAGAAAAAAAAAACTACTAGCTTTTTCTCAAAGTTTTTGCTGACATATTGAAAAAACCAACAACACAAAGTTTTTCTTCTTCTTTTTTCAAGAATATTATGTTCTCGTTTTTTCTGTTGCCTCATGTTTTTCCTAGATATGGGGCTATATAAAAATTTTCTTTGTTTTTATACATTTCGTAATTTACTATCGAGGTCAGGGGTGCTCAAAATTGTAGCAAAGGACAGTGACTGAGGACATGCCTACGAACTACGAACCACTGAGCGGAGAAAGAGTAAAAATAGATGCAAAGGTAGCTGAAGATTTTCGATAAATATGATTTAATTTATTATTATTTTTAAATAAAAATACAGGGTATAAAAATTTTCTTTGTTTTTATACATTTCGTAATTTACTATCGAGGTCAGGGGTGCTCAAAATTGTAGCAAAGGACAGTGACTGAGCACATGCCTACGAACCAATGTACCACTGAGCGGAGAAAGAGTAAAAATAGATGCAAAGGTAGCTGAAGATTTTCGATAAAATAATATGATGCAATTTATTAGAATTATTATTATTTTAATGAAAATAAGGGATAGTCTTCCCGTAATCCTTAGACAGAGAGAGGAGAATAGAAAGAAATAGAAGAGAGGGGGGGGGGGGAGGAGGAGGAGGAGGAGGAGGAGAGAGAAAGTAAAAAGAAAGAGAGAAATGTTGGCTAGTTTTGGGTGCCCTAGTTATACATACTCTTAGTCATGTGTTATGTATCTCATTTATGTACTTATATGTATTATGTTCTCTAATACGAACTTTTCTTTCTAATATCAAATAGAAAATATCTTTATTGGATATCTACTATCTAGCCTCAAGTGTTGATTATGGTTTCCAATACGCAACACTTGATTATTAGTGGAAAAGAAAATGAAATCCCTTCTCAACACTTAGAGAAGAGCTTCTCTTCCCTCTATCTCGAAGTAGTCAGAAATGTTCAGCTTTCTATCTAGCCTCAAGTGTTGATTATGGTTTCCAATACGCAACACTTGATTATTAGTGGAAAAGAAAATGAAATCCCTTCTCAACACTTGGGAAGATAACTTTCTTCTCTTCCCTCTATCTCGAAGTAGTCAGAAATGTTCAGCTTTCAGTTTACAGTTTATCTAAACTACCTCATACACAGGATCGGAAAAGAAAAGTCTTTAAATTGTACTGATGGCAGCGATCGCATATTGTCCATGGAACTTTATGTTCCCTTTGGATTAGACTGATAGTGAGGAGATCCTTTTTATCTCGCATCTTTTAGTATGATTCTTTGCCTTGGCTGGGTCTCGAACCATTAAACTATTTATTTTTTCTCCACATCAGAGCAGGTTTTTTGGGAGTGTCAGAGTGTTAGCAGAGAAGAAACTAGAGAATAAATAAATAATCTGGTATAGAGGTAGGTATAATGAATCAAAGAAACCTTCATATCTTGAAAACAAATTATTTATTTAATTTACTGAGCCAGCATCAGATAATAATGTTGCAACTATGCTATGCACTAAGTATCTAAATTTCTAAAAGACCAAAATATATATCCATGCCTATGCACAAAATTTCTGACAGACCATTCGGATAGCCTGACAGGAACACCCACAAACCCAACACCTGGCAAACTTTCCTGATATTTTCATAACGAAATCTATATAAATAAAATTGTAGATTTGTCTGTACATTGCTTAGAATCGTGAAATTTTTAGTTATTCTTACTCCTTATGCATCCACGATTCCAAAAATCACATTAGAAAAATTTCTGTCTGTCTGTCTGTCTGTCTGTCTGTATGTGTGTATGTCTGTCTGTTACGCTAAATAGACCTTTGGTTGTCCTCTTTTCACGAGAAAACGGCTCGACCGATTTTGAAGAAATTTTTTGTGGTTGTTAAGAAAAGTACTCCGGGTGACATAGACTACTTGAAATTTTCACATTCCATCCTGATTCAAAATGGCGGCGGTTCAAAAACGTGAAGAAAATAGCCTAATACACCCGTTTTTGTCCTCTTTTCACGAGAAAACCGCTCGACCGATTTCGATGAAATTTTTTGTGGTTGTTAAGAAAAGTACTCCAGGCGACATAGGCTACTTGAAATTTTCACATTCCATCCTGATTCAAAATGGCGGCGGGTCAAAAAGTGAAGAAAATGGCCTAATAGACCCGTTTTTGTCCTCTTTTCACGAGAAAACCGCTCGACCGATTTCGATGAAATTTTTTGTGGTTGTTAAGAAAAGTACTCCAGGTGACATAGGCTACTTGAAATTTTCAAATTCCATCCTGATTCAAAATGGCGGCGGTTCAAAAAGTGAAGAAAATGGCCTAATAGACCCGTTTTTGTCCTCTTTTCACGAGAAAACGGCTCGACCGATTTCGATGAAATTTTTTGTGGTTGTTAAGAAAAGTACTCCGGGTGACATAGGCTACTTGAAATTTTCAAATTCCATCCTGATTCAAAATGGCGGCGGTTCAAAAAGTGAAGAAAATGGCCTAATAGACCCGTTTTTTTTTTTTTTTCTTCTTCTTCTGGTGCCACTTTTATTAAATAAAATTTCTTTTCTACCTATTTATGTATCTGCTGCTGCTGCTTTTGCTCGTACATAAAAGAAAGATCATTTTCTCTCACCCATTTCTTATTCACACGAGGTTAGCGCATGTAGGTGTGTGTTGTATGCGTTATCATTGGCACACATGCGGGTATAACACACTCTTACGCCACCCCCTCCCCCTACGGTTTTGACATTTTAATATTTTAAATTTAAGCGAGGAAGAGAAAAAAATAAGCAGTGACATTTGCGATTGACATTAAGCAGGAGAGAATATTTGTGCTGGCAAAGGTTGCCTCCTGTGATGCCAACAGCAAGTATGTACAGGGGGTCAGGGCCGTACCCCACAGCTTGGGAATTTTGGGGCCAGATTGAGAAATGTACGTGGAAATATCCTTTGTTGGGATTTACTGTTTGTTTCCACTCCTGATTGTTGAGGATATTGGTCACATTGGACAGAAAGTTGTCACTTTTAAAGTCAGGGTAGAATGAAGAATGAGGTTGAAAGGTAGCTTCATCAGTAACATGCACTTTCAGACCAGGACTCCTCTCAAGAACTGGTCTGCTTAAAGGTATCTAATCTATTTTATTTATTTTTACAAAGGAATGTAGAAGGTAACAGAAACTGTAGATTTGAAGAAATAAGGCGAAAAAATCTGGCTCGTCCTCTACCTCCTCAGCTGAGGGGGGAAGGTACCGACCACCTACAATATCAGCTTTTCAGTTAAAAGTCTAAAATGCGAGACAGGCCACTTTAGGCTGAGGTAGCTGTGGTTACATTTTGACACTGAAAGGACTCATAGCGGCAGACAACGCAGGCAGGCTGAGACTGTTTCATACTCTTTAGTCCTTATCACTGCTGTACTCAGTGAAGAGGTGTTCTATTTAAACTACATAGATTGAATTCGTACAGTAAACAAACCATGTGAGTCCAGTTAACCCTTGCAATAATCCTCATTATTAGTTTAGTCTGCAAGTATAGCCTCTACCTTGACAAATGGAGTGTGCTTGAAGGTATGTGATGTGTTCCAATCCACTCGTACCCCAAAATACCTAAAATACAAACCAAGAAACCAAGGTTGGTACTTAAATAATTATTGTCCATACACCATACTAATGTCACTATGTTTGCCGAATTTCATCAAAATCGAACAAACTATCAGTTATGGTGAAACAAATTTTGCAAACAGAAAAAGCGTTGTTTGAACAAATCAAGGCTCCCTCTCCCCATCCTGAGTCCAGGCCTGATCAAATCCATGTGGAATCCAACAACGTCGACTAAGTTGTACCTAAAATATCTAAAATACAAACCAAGAAACCAAAGTTGGTACTTAAATAATTACTGTCCATACACCATACTAATGTCACTATGTTTGCCGAATTTCATCAAAATCGAACAAACTGTCAGTTATGGTGAAACAAATTTTGCAAACAGAAAAAGCGTTGTTTGAACAAGTCAAGGCTCCCTCTCCCCATCCTGAGTCCAGGCCTGATCAAATCCATGTGGAATCCAACAACGTTGACTAAGTTGTAGTTCCCAGTAAAACTTTGTTTGAACATTTTAATTGAAAAAGAAGAAAAAATAATTTGTTTTCTCTCATTGTCATCAGCGAGATCCCGAAAGAAACTGTTTCTAATAGTTTCTTCTCAACAGTTCCTTCCAACTGTTTTAACAGTTTGTTAAAAACAGTAACACTGAACCGCTGAAAAATTAACGTTTTTCTGGTGACTTGTGTTTTACCACCGTGGATTGTCTCAGGATTGAGTTCAATCCGAGTTTGACCTGGGTATTAAGTAATGAAAGAAACTGTTTCTAATAGTTTCTTCTCAACAGTTCCTTCCAACTGTTTTAACAGTTTGTTAAAAACAGTAACACTGAACCGCTGAGAAATTAACGTTTTTCTGGTGACTTGTTAAGTTTTACCACCGTGGATTGTCTCAAGATTGAGTTCAATCCGAGTTTGACCTGGGTATTAAGTATAGGGAAATCCTCGTTTCATCTCAATCCCGAGTTGATAAAGGAAATTGGTGACAGATTTGAGAGCTTGCAGGTTGCAGGATGGTCTGCCCTATTCCCAGTGGAAGAACATCGGAAGGAGATCTAATCGAGTAAAAAGGATCCAAATTCGGAGTTGTGTTTGAATTGAACTATATCTGGATTCTCCGCATATCCATAGCTGTAAGATTTAGTCGTCTTTGTCCTCAACTCCTCGAAATGCACTAGCAAATACTCACCAAAATAGTCGGGGAAAAAGGACCATGTTTACCATCCTGATGTACTCTTTACTTACCCTACAATACCAAACCACAAATGAAATTTTCCCAAGGACACGATTTTGTTATTCTTAGAATCCCTATATATCTGGATTCTCCGCATATCCATAGCTGTAAGATTTAGTCGTCTTTGTCCTCAACTCCTCGAAATGCACTAGCAAATAGCAAATACTCACCAAAATAGTCGGGGAAAAAGGACCATGTTTACCATCCTGATGTACTCTTTACTTACCCTGCAATACCAAACCACAAATGAAATTTTCCCAAGGACACGATTTTGTTATTCTTAGTATCCCTATATGTATCTTACTACCTTAATACCGGAGTACAAATAAAATCTCTTTGTACACACACAAATTTATTCCCAGAATTCCTCCTGTCCTCCTCCTCCTTCGTCTTCTTCGGATTTAGAAATCTGACATTATAATTTACTACCTTAATACCGGAGTACAAATAAAATCTCTTTGTACACACACAAATTTATTCCCAGAATTCCTCCTGTCCTCCTCCTCCTTCTTCTTCTTCTCCTTCGTCTTCTTCGGATTTAGAAATCTGACATTATAATAACAAGAAGAAGCAGAAAGGATGTTGAGGTGGAGAAAAGACAAACATCCTTACTATTTATATTTTCTCCATACACCAGGGTCACGAAGTAAGATACATATAGGGATACTAAGAATAACAAAATCGTGTCCTTGGGAAAATTTCATTTGTGGTTTGGTATTGCAGGGTAAGTAAATTAGCCTCTACCTACCTACCTACATATCTGTAGAGTTGTAGAGTTAAATAATTATACATTAATGATCAACGAAACCATGTTTTTTGAAACTTGAGGGAGGAAAAATCCTTATATTCCTTGATATACCTCAACTACAATAGCAGAAGTATATGTACTTTCTTCAAGTATTTGGAGAAAATAGCTTTCGAAAGAAATGTTACGAAAGTTATTGCTAGAAAATTTTCAAAGGGAAAACTCTTTTCTAAAACAAGCTTTGCAATGAGGAGCCAAAAAGACGACTAAATCTTACAGCTATGGATATGCGGAGAATCCAGATACAGTTCAATTCAAACACAACTCCGAATTTGGATCCTTTTTAGGAGGAGCCAAACTTTTCAATTTCTACTTTATAGCACTGAACCCTCAACTATGACCCTCGTCCGAAATGTAGGACACTTGGAGACTTACTCGTACCTCTGGGGAATTGACTCGAAATGAGGAGCCAAACTTTTCAATTTCTACTTTATAGCACTGAACCCTCAACTATGACCCTCGTCCGAAATGTAGGACACTTGGAGACTTACGAGTACCTCTGGGGAATTGACTCGAAACAAAGTTTTTAAGCAAGCAGAAAAAAAGTAATTCTAGTATGAGAACATGGGATGAGATCGGGGTGAAATAGAAACAGATACAATCTCAAGGATCTTGTAAAAACATTCTCTCACAAGTTCCATTTGTTGTAATCGTCAGTGGTTTACTTTATAACCAAAGTCTCTGGTTCTGTTTCCAAAGTACAGAACTCCGGAAATTGAACCAGGGACCTTAGTTTTTGTCCCAAGATCCATATAGGAGAAACTAGTACCTACCTATATTCCTCTATCATTCCTTTACTTATGTACGTACCTACTAGATATTTTTGCAATTTTATCTTGTACTTTGGAATAGGTTTAGTTAGGGTTAATTGTGTATTTAGTTAGCAAAGGGTCCGCCCGTTCAAGTGTTTA